>NW_015150832.1:131032-132557 GCF_000732505.1 Cyprinodon variegatus
TATATATATATATATATATAAAAACAGGAACCAGATGGCTTCGTCAATGACATTTATCAAGGTTGATTTGTTCTGTACTCACCCCCGAGGCAGCGGTGCCATGTTGACATTTTTCACAGCTGTGTACTCCATCAGTCCTTTAACGAAAGAGAAAAATCCAAACATCAGAGCAAACTGGGGCAAAAAAATATATATTTAAAGAAGGCATCAAATCAGTCTCCTTACCCAGATCTAAAATATGAATATCATTCAAGTAGGCAACAGTCTTCTGTCCTCCAAAAATGAACAGCTTCTTTTCAAGAAGAGTAGCTGAGTGCCTGAAGAATATGTGCTCAGTATTCCCATGTATGTGAAGCATGTTTACAATATTTTTTACAATTAAATCTTGCAAAACAGACTGACCCAAAGCGAGGAAGAGGCTTGTCCCCCTCCACAATGGGCTGGTACCAGAGCTCATACTCCGGGCTGAATATGTAGAGACTGTTGCTGCAGAACTTGTCTCGCAGTGAATGGCTTGGCTGAACTCCTCCGAAGACATAAAGCTCCTTCTGGTAGAAAACCGCTGAATGGTACAACAAATTAGGCACATCCCCTTTAGCCTTGAGATGGAAAAAACAGAGGGGTACTTAGAGTATACACTTAAAAACAAACGCACACATTGACGACATTCATTTTGATTAAATTAAAGTTAAAATGAACTCACCAACAATGTTGGCAATGTTAAACATTCTGAGAATCAACCAAAGTTTTTATATAATTCTTATCAAGCATAGCATGCAATCACAGAGTCCCTTCTAATTAAAAATATCAAACATCATTTTACATTTAACAATGCAAATGAGTGTTTTTAAAACAGTTTGGCTTCAAATTATTTACAGAAAGCCCCAATTCATAAAGCCAACAAACCTTTAAACACATTTTAACATTGAACGCTGCACAAAACGTTTGATAGAAGACTTTAAAGTAGATGAAAATAAATACCTTCGGTATAAAACTATCAAGCTTTAAAAAAAAAAAAAAAATACAAATTAGTGCACAATGATCCATTTACTTTTATGACAGCAACTCTTAAATGGAATCATCTGGAGAAAAATTAGCTTTTTTTCATATGTTTTTACAGAATAATACACCTGAATTAGTCCCTTTCAGCACTACTAATTCTTCTAACAAACCTACAGTGACAAGTCTCCATTTCCAGGTCACTGTATTAAGGATGTACAGCTCGCTGTAGCGCTGACCATCCCTCAGGCCACCGTACACAAAGACTGACTTAGATTCTGGGTCAAAGGTTGCTGTGTGTCCTCTGGCACATGGAGGCATGGGTCCAGAAGAAGAAGAGTTCATTGGGAACCAGAAATCGTTGTCTGAAACAAATGTAAAAATAATGCAAGACAAAAAAGCCTTAAGCAATGTCTGGATTAGCGCTACGCGTGTACAATTTTTTGTTCTTCTGAGACTTTGTGGTCAGAAAATGTTTTACATAAGTATTTTTTGTTGTGAATAAAATGTTTTTCAGATATATCTT
>NW_015150832.1:132698-155176 GCF_000732505.1 Cyprinodon variegatus
GAAATTCTGTTGTTTACAGAGGCAAAAAAAATTATAGAAAGAAATGGTCACACAAATGTGGACCTTAGAAAAATGTATAAGAATAACATAATAGTGAAGAGTTAAAGATAAAAAATAAAATACTGTACTGTAAAGAGTTTTAACAATATAAAAACTGTGCATCTGGAGAATAAATAACCAATATACAGCTATGGACATTTAACAGTAATGAATATTTGAACATAGCAACATCAGAGGCATGCAAAATAACAGCAGCATGTGATTTAACTAAGGTTTATATCATTACATTTGCTTTTATTTATTCATTCCTCTGGTGGTTGTCACTGACCCAACTCAAACTTCCACAAGGAGTCCTTGCAGTAGTTCTGATCCGATGTTTCTCCTCCGATGAGGACAGCCGTATCTGGGTCACTCAAACACATGGCGTGGCTCCAACGCTTTGATGGACGTGCTGAAACTAATCACGGCCGGCGTGAACACAGTTTCTGGGGACATAGATGTGTTTTCAGAGGCCACTAAGGTTTGTTATACCGACCTTCCCTGCTTTCATTTTTAATCTGTGCAGTTATTTCCTCCGGGATGTGCATCCTGAACAGTTTCCTTTTCTTGGGGGTGGAAGCTTTGTCCGTATCCTCTATGAGACTGTTCATATCCTCTGAGCACCAGGTCAGGCAGGCTCTCTGACTACTGACCTTACGCCTGGGTGTCTTATCCTATCAGTTGCAAGGAACACATTAGTTTTATTTAACCATTAACAGTAATAATGCCAACAAGCTCACCGTAGGCCAAGCTGCAGGGTGGCGAGGTTCACTGGTGTCAACTTGATTCACTTGGATCTCAGAATAGCAAACACTGTTACTTACATGTGAAGTCTCTGAGATTATCTGCAAAGATTTGGATGAGATCAAGAGTTGTGGATTTAAAAACAAAGATAAAACCCTACTTGTCTCACCGTTTCATTTTCAGCAATTTCCGGTAAAGTGCTGGAGAGCTCAGTCGTACTGTGATGTCCTGACATAAGGCATTTCCTCTGAGCCATAGGGGTGCTGCTAAGAACACTGAGGTCATCCTGGGACAAAAACAGAATTAGCAATGCATAATATCAAACTACCAGTTCTCATTTTGTTTTCTAAAAGCCGGATTGTGTTAACATTTTGCTTTTGGTTAAATATTTTCCTTTTTTTGTTTGTTAAAGAATTGGCAGCCTTTATCAATTAAAAAAAGAACTAAAATGCCTTCATTCTGGCTATTTAAGGTCAAGGATATTGCTTCAGTTAAAACAGTTTGAGACCGCTTTTTTCTTTTAAAACCAGCTTTACAGCTTCACTATTATGCGTTACAGAATAAATAAAATGTTTTATTGGTCAAGATTGACAGCACAAACAAGGAATTTGATTTCATGATATAAGCCTTTCATATCAGCCATGTCAATAATTATTGATTAGTTTTTGTTTACCTAAAGCCCAAGTCTAAACAGTAACCCCAATCATTTTAAAATAAGTCAGCCCTACTACCAAGCAGAGGCGAAGCTAGATGGGGGGCCAGGGGTGGCCATGGTGACCCTTAGCCAATCATTGGCATCTCTATGGCCACCCCTACCATTTATTTATCTCTAATACAGATGGTGGCAACAGTAATACTCTCAAGTGGAATTTTCAAAACCTTTACATTTTTCATATTTTAACAATTACTTAACAAAAAAAATGTGGTTTATTATGCACATCAATATACCAACATTATATAAGTACAGAATTCAAGCAGAAATAGATTTTGTGTTTTATGGGGTAAAGAGAAATGATGTGTCTTTGCAGGTCATCTAGGAGTCTTCAGTGACATCATAAATAACTATTTTAACAAAAAATTAGATGATCAATTTATGTAGATATTAGTACTTGTAAATATCAATTTTATGCAGAATGATTATTGATAAAGTAGGTAAGTGATGACAATGGAAAAGACCTCAAACCTGAAAGAATTTTATCCACTATACCTTTTATCTAGAAAACACGGATGTTTAAATATATGCATCTATTTGTTAGCAAAGGCTGTTGGAAAAAGTATAGATTGTCTTTATTTAGAAAATATGGATATTTTGCTCAATTATTTTCCTGTTGGAACAGTGTAGATTGACTGTGAGGTTCTGGTGCCCATCTACTTTCGGCAAACCCTCAGTGTACATTGGTTATTGCCTGGCCACCCTTAATATTTTTTTCTGGCTAAGCCTCTGCTACCAACCTTATTAATATTTACTTTTGCATATTCAGACATCCCAAGTCTCCCAGAAGTTCCGGGAGTCTCCCTGATGTAGATAGTTGTTCACGGATGCCCGCGAGTCGGATAAATTATCCAGGATTTTACACTCTGCGAGGTGGTGTTTTTTTAATGGGTTACTCTCTGGCAGTCACCTAGTTACCACTCAAAGCTGTGCATCCTGTGAAACGGCAGAGGTTGAATCCTCGAGTAAAAAACGAAAATATCAGACTAATTTCACAGCAGAATATACTAAAGTATATCCACATCTAGTGAAGGTGAGGAGCAGTGCCGGATCTAGACCAAATTTAACAGGGGGCCACAGAAAAGCATGACATAAAAAACAGGGCAAGGGATTAAAATATATTAAGAGAGCTGCATGAAGTGAAATTTCTTTACATTTAGGTTCAATAGAAATTATATTTCTTATGAGGTCAATAGACATTTATAATTTAGGAATTTTAAATATTTTTGACTTAATTTGCTAAAAAATTTGAATTAGAAATCAAGAAAACTTAAATTCATCTGTAAAAATTAGAGGATTTTTTTATTTGTTGTGAAAAAAAAAAACATTTAGCAGATGAAAACTGGGATCCTATCTCAGTACCACTGAAGCTATCACCTCATTGTTTTTGAATAATTAGTAAAACAGAATTTGTAACGAAAAAGAATGAAGTAGTTCCAAAGGTCCTATCAGTAACAATTTGTCTGTTCCAGCGCATATCATTAGAATTTCTGGCCCCCGTTGGCCCCTGTCTAGAACCGGCCATGGTGAGGAATGATGACACCGTGGCGAGGTGCACTGTATGCTGAAGTCCCATGAAAAACAGAAAGCACAACCGGTGTTCAAGGCTACAAGATTGAAAGTATTGAAAATTAAAAATAAGAGACCAATACTGTTCTGTTTTGTGTTTAAGAAATTATAAATAAACAGTTGTTGAAAAGTTGCAGGCCTTAGTATATGTCAGTGAAATAAAAACCTTCATCTTAAAATGAGACTGTATTTATCTTTGCACAGCTTTCCTCTGTATGTTTTAAGTGAGGGATGAGGGGGGTCCTACCTCTCCACAGACCCTCAGCAGTATCTTTCCATAAACTCCTCTCCTGCCTCTCTCTGCAGCCTCGGCGATGATGTCATCACTCCACTCACCTTCCCAGGTCAAGCACCTGTGAGGAATGAAGAGAGCTGAGCATTTTCTCCACAGGGACCACTAATTTAATCTTTCAACCACCTTTATTGTACTTTATCTGCGGGGACAGAGTCCCTATGTTCTGTGTCTGGACACCAACCACCACCGCGGCTGACAACGCCGCGTCTTTTCCCAACCATTCTCCGAAACCGAAGATGAGCAGCTGTTTGGGAAGAGGCAGCGGGATGTGGACCTGGAAGCACCTTCGGTTGGATTTGCTGCATTCAATTCGAGAGTTAAAATGTAAAAAGAAGAAAATAATCATGCGGGCTTATAAAACCAAACATAATGGATACCTAATAAACTGTCGGGGAGCGTCACGTAGGGACCAGAGGAGGTAAAAGTTCAATTTTCCCATTTTGTCTGGATGATATGGAAGTTTAAACAGCGGAGGGAAAACGTGGAGCTGCGCTGAGCGGCGTCTGCAGAAGGACGCACGTGAGACCGAAGATCAATTAATACGGAATGGCGCACGGAAATTTAAATATTAACGACGGATTAAATCTGTTACTATTTGAGGAAATCAAATCTGATGGATTGTATCTTTGAAATACAAATGGATAGCTATTAAATCATATATTAACAATGAAGTTACATAGTTGCTCAAAGTTTCTCAATATATGGAGGACCAATCCTGCCATAATTAGAAATAAATACAGAAAATTATACAGTGAGACATAAATGTATATATCTCTTTTAATTGTCTTCATTGTTTTTTGCCTTTGTAATAATTTCCTTATTTATTGTCCTAAATCTTCTTTATTTATAATCTTTATTTATGTATTTATTACTTATTTATTTAAGTATTTTTATTTATTTTTTTGTTCATGCATGTTATATATTTTTGTCTGGTTTATTCTTCCTTTGTATTTTTTTTTTTTTACCCTATTTATTTCTTCAATGCTTTTTATTTCTGCCTGTCGTTATGCATTTCTGCCTTATTATGTAAATGAGGAGGGGTGTATCCTAGAGCAGGCATCCCGAACCTCGGTCCTCGAGGCCCACTGTCCTGCAGGTTTTAGAGGTTTCCCTTCTTTAGCACAGCTGATTATAATGATTGCAGTAGACCAAAAGCCTGTTAATGGGTTGGTGCTGGAGCAAGGAAACCTTTAAAAACTGAAGGACAGCGGCCCTCGAGGACCGAGGTTGGGGATGCCTCTCCTAGAAGGTCAACTTATGCCCAGTGGTTGGTTAGCAACCAGCGGCCACAGTCCCAAAAAAACATGCAATTGACAAGTGTTAAAAAATATGGTGTTAGTAGACTTTCTTCAAAGACAGTGTTAATTTAGCTCTTAATAGAGTTATATTATACAAATATAACTCTGAGGTGTCACATGTTAGTAGTTAAAATTGAGTACTAAAAAATAGTGTTGCAAAATAAATCTTGAGGTTTTAAAATTGAAAAAATAACTCTGATGCTACAGGTACTGAACAAAGCTGAGGAAAACTTTGCTCTCCATTTTGCTCTCATACAGACCTGTTTACCCAGCATGTTTGCATGTTTTCAATACAAAAACAAGGCTTCGTTGGGCTACTGTATAAAACCCCAAACTCAACCCTATACATGTAATTTTGAATTGAAAAAGACTCTTGGATGGGAAGCGAAACGTCTTCAAACTTGGAAACAAAGTCCAGTCTTTTTTTTTTATTATTATTATTATCTTTCCTCTTTGGAAACTTGTTTGCTTCGTTGCAAAAATTATACATTTTTTTCACCAAGTGAGAAGTTTATTTATCTTAAACTTCTTTAAATTCTATAGAAATGTATTTCCAGTATTTAGTATTATGCAAACTTACTGTGAAACAAAATGTGTGACACATTAATACAGAAGGTCTATTTTACAGGTAACAAGCTGGAATCATTTTTGTAAATAAAAAAGAAACTTTCCAATTTACAGTGCTTTAGAAAATGTATTTTCTTGTCTTATTTTTTGTTTATTTTAAGGGTTTTCCATCAGAACAAGAGTAAAGACTTCTCTCACTGGAGTCCATCTTCAACTAAAGAAACATCACCATTATTACATCTCATACAGCCAAGGCTAAATATCAGAAATGCACACCATGTCATCCCTGGTTAGGAAAGCAGAATATGCTTATGAATTATAGATTTCTTAAGGTTTAGTTTAAAAGAGATGTGCTTTTTGTATTGCAACATGTATAGCCCTTTATAAAAGTGTGGTTTTTTAATGCTTTAGTCCTCGGGATAGGCAAAAGAAAAGTCAAATTAACAGCTTGTGTTTGATTAAACCCGTGAGGTCGGCTGTAGTTTAATGAGCAGGTCAACTTCATGGTTTGTGTGAAGTCTAGATTTTTTTTGCAAAGACACCAGAGAATAACAAACCAGTCTGTCTTTGACTTTAATCCATGTGAGTCTCTGATGCAACACTGGTTCAAAACGTTCATCCCAGATCTTGCTGCCCGATTCTGAGTTATCTACGGTCTGCTGAAGTACTTATGAGCAGCATTTGGCCACACAATTTAGCAGCAGTCTAAGCGACCTGAGAATAAAGAATTACTACTTCCTTTGTTTTAGTTGACATAAAATTGGCATTGTAACACTTCTGCTCATTTTTTATCACATTACTATTAATATGTGAAGATCTAAAGTAACCCCAACAGCTTAATTTCAGTCACTTGCTGGTTTAAAGCTAGATTTAACATTTTACCCAGGAGTTAACTGATTTAAACACAAATGTATTCCTTGGAGTTCTGCTTTTCTAGAAATAAAATATTCCCAAAATAACTTGGCCCTCTGACAAAAAGGAAGATCCCCAAAGATGAGTAACTATACTTATGGAAAGTCAGGGGCAATAATTTCCATTAAGTGTTTCCAGAAAGCATCAGAGATTATTACAAGAAATAGCTGAGAAGGGTTTTATTCAGAATGAACAGTCTGTTTTTAGTCATGGTGCATCATCAGTCTAACTTAAATCTTTGGATCGTTAACCTACTGCACTCAGGGTTATATAAATTTTTTTTAAATTTACAGTAGCTCATTTTGGTTGCATCCAAAGGTTTTCTAAGAGATTAGGGCATCCTACTGAAATATTCTTTAGTTTTGTGTTTCATGCTTTGTTTTTGCATTTCATATATATATATTTCATATATATAAAACAATTTCATATATATAACAATGTATTTATGGTACTGCACAGCAGGATAAACAAGGGAGCACTGGAGCTAAGCAAGTTAGCACCTCCCAGTAACAACTTAGACAACTTTTGTCATTTTATACACACAGAGTGTATACAAAACTACATTTCGTTTAGTACAGCTTTTAAGACAGTAAATAAACATTTCCATTCCATAAAGTGCAGCAGTGATTAAATGTAAACAGTGTGGGAGAAAAAGCATGGTGCAAAAAATGCATTGATATGGAAGTTCAGAGCCTTAAATATACATTGTGCAAATGTGCAGTATTTTTGGTTTGGTGTTGTCAGTGTGATGCAGAGTTTGCGACATGACTTTGAGGTTGTTGTTTTTTTATTTTTTTAACAGTTCAGCAGTCTGACAGCAGTGGGGAAGCAACTGTTGCAGAATCTGATGGACATGCATTGAATGCTGCAAAGCCTCTTCTCAGAGGGCAGCAGGGAGAACAGTCCATGGTGGGGGTGTGAGGGATCATTTATAATGTTACGGGCTCAGGACACACGGTGCTGGAATGTAATGGTTTTTGTTTTTGGACAGAAGACAAGCCCTGATGATCCTTTCTGCAGTTCTCTGAACTCTTCTCACTTTCCTCCAGTCTGCGGCGCTGCAGCCCCCACACCATATAGTGAGACAGCTGATCAGAACGCTCTCTATGGTGCTTCTGTAGAAGGTCGGGAGGATGGGTGGGGGCAGGTGGGGTCTTCTCAACCTCGGCAAGTCTATTAGAAAGTCTATTAGGGGTGTATTGAAGCCCAGCTGTTCCAGTTTTCCTATCTGATGCTGTGGGATGATGGTGTTGAAAGCTGAGCTGAAGACCAGATACTGGGTCCGCATGTGGGTGTTATTCTCCACCAGGTGTGCCAGGCTCAGGTGAAGAGTAGAGGAGATTGCATTTTTTTTGTCCAGGCCTGTTTGATGAGTTTAATTTTTTTTTTTTTAAATCATTCTGTTGAAGCAGGTTGAAAAGCAATTTCCATCTTTCATTTGTTTATTTTTCATAGATTTTTTATTATTTTAGTCAGATTCAAGTTATTTATGTGGCCATTGTGCTTCATTAAATGGGGGCTACCAACAATTACAGCGATGTGTGTAAATCAGTGCTACTGAACCTTTTGACCACCAACAGCAGGGTAAAGTGTCTAACCCAAGGCCAAAACAATAGACAGATGGCTTGATCTGGTACCCTGCCAGTTACAGGACGATCCCCACTTACCGAGCCGCCGTCGCTCAAAGATAAAGATGGTGTTTTTCTTTATTATTGCTTTCAACTGTGTAAACACAAAGCTTTTCATAATGCAGCACCACTCTGTCTCCCATTGGGCTATAAAGTCATCATTGTTTCAAGTATTTAACAAAGTAGTTTTACCACACAAAAGAAACTTCAAACAAATGTGTCTTTTTGCTTTTTAGAAACAAAGAGCCATCATAGAAAGCAGTTAATACTTTGGTACTCTGACTTATTGTGACTGGCCTTCTGGGAGCTCTCAAAATAAAACCAGGTTTCATCAGCACCGCTGTAACAATTACATCAATCCCCTAATGCTGCAATTTAATAGAAACACAAGGGAACCTACTGAGGAACCTGCTAATCCTGGCTCTGCTGTGAGACTGTTATGACATGACAGCAAGCTAAACGAGAAATATTTACATGACAATCATTTTGCAATCTACAGCTTCTTTTATACCTTTCTCCCCTTCCGCACAATTAAATGACACAAAAAATAGATAATCTCTTTATTGTGGAATATATAAATTTCAGGGAACGAACAGTACAGTTTAAAGTGAAGGTATGAGACAGCAAACAGCTTGAAAACGGTTGCTTTACATTGCATACGACATTAGCAGCCAGATCTGCGACATCTTTGGAAATATACGCATGACTGAGCGTGAAAAGGATGGTCAAACACAGAGATTTAAAAAAAAGAAAAAAGAACAGTGATCTTCACTCAGAAAAACACATTTGGGCGAAACACTGCAACTGACCTCTACTTTAAAAACAGCTAATTAAAACGCTGGCAAAGCAAAGGTAAATATTGAATCTAGAGCGTTATTCGATAAGGGCTTTTATATGCGTCATAAAAACTGTCACTTTAGTATGTTCAACTTAAATCTCTTCGACACAACAGCTGCACCAGTAGAGGGAATGTAGATCACGTCCTGCATTTTTACATTAAACAATAAAATAAAAATAAGTTACACGACAAAGCTGAATGATTATCACAGCAAACATTGATGCAACAGAGCAAAAAAGGTGCACAGGGACGGATGGATGGGTGAAAAAGAATTTCTTCGGGGCACCGCTGATTAAGGACATGGTGCGGAGTAACACCCTCTGTGCAGGTTCTCCCTGATCGCTGCTACCATAGAAATGTAACAGGTAGACAATATATAGTTTATGACGGGCACTTGACCAAACAGCACAGTGCACACATATGGCACATGACATACGCAAGGCTTTTCTGATTATACTCCAACAGGACACTGACAGGGATGATGCACCGAAACCCATTTAACTGGACAAGGGAATATAAAATAGATGCGCCTGCATGTATTCCTTAAATTATTTGATATTTACCATGTTGGAAATCCCAAAAATAGTTCATTGTTCTCAAGGGTTATATTCTTCTGTAGGTTATACATTCGTAAGCAACAAAGCAGGTGTCTCAGGCACTGTAGTACACCCTGTAGTAGAGAGTTTTGTTCCTCCAGAGGGAGTAGGAGTTGTCAAACTTTAGGAGGTAAGTGCCTTCGCCTTGGAAGTCGTGGCTGCCGCCTTGGACGGACAAATGGCTGTCCTGACGGTACACAGGCAGGATTTCGGTCAGGTTGGAGTTGGTGTGGCTTTTGGAGCCTTTCTCCACATCATCGTTGCTGAGAGGCCCTGAGATAGACATTGCATAAATCAAAAACTTAGCATGCTGCGTCCCAGAAGAAGCAGTCGGCTATTTGAAAGCATCTGCATGGGTGATAGTTTTTTTTATCATTATCTTCACCGTTTTTCCTTCCCAACATAAAAAAAATAAATAAATCTATTGTGTTAGCATCACTTATTATCTTAACTGAGGTAATTCTAAAACAAAAAAGAATCTAATTGGGAACCTCCCACAGCCTGGCAGAACCAGTGACTGTTATAGGGCTGAAACAGTTAATCGTGATTAATGGATTATTGAAATGATCGTCAACTAATTTAGAAATCGATTAATCGTTAGCTGGAGTGCAGAGGCTTTAAAACATAGCATTAGCTGACAGAGCAACCCACTTAGAGCAGTAATTATACTAAAATTGTAAAAAATAAATAAAAATGCAAACATTTTGCATTTAAGATAAAAATATATTTCATCTGTCAATATGCTCTATCCAGAACTCATGTGGAAAAGCTTTATTTTCAGTTGGTTTAATTTTCCTAAAAGCCTTTTTTAAGGAAGCTTTTGCTATTCAATTATCAAACGACTGATTGAAGAAAATTATAGACAGATTAATTGATTTGCAAAATATTCGTTAGTTGCTGCCTTAGACTTTTATCCAGAAAATATGCAAAAGGAATTTTGATCAACCAACATAGTTTACAAAAAAACAGCAAATTTGTGTTTTTCAAACTTCTAAGACAAATTTTCAACGTGTTGTGGAACACGTTAAAAGGGAACGTGGTATTTTTCTGTAGGAAACGGTTGGATTAGAGCTGTGTGATATTAGGGAATCATGCAAGTGCAACATTTTTTTAAAAATATTAAAACGATGGCATCAGTTGATCAGTGGTGTAAATTAGTGTTGCACCGATACCAGTATCGGCTGGGGCCCTGATCCAGCACTAAAATGGTGGCATAGGCGAGTACCAACAAATGTGCACCGATACCATTTTGAGAGCCTAAAGTTTATTTAACTATTGTCACCCATTCCAGGTAGGCAATAAAATGTTCTACTGGATTTACTTTGTATTAATCTACTTCCTGCTTCACAAAGGTAGGCAGCAGCTTGACAAAGCCATGATGGTGATTATTTTACATCCAAGTAGTATGCAGTTCTTCATATATATATACACACATCAACTTCAAACAAATGGTATCGGCCAATACTGCACAGCCAGATATTGGGTATCTGGGCCAAAAAATGGCATCAGTGCAACACTAGTGTAAATGGAAAATTTGTAAAAGGAATTCAACTTTGATTTGGAAGCTGTAGTTCTTTTTGTTTTCTTATATGACGCACATTAAGTCACCGAACAACTGATTTACAGTGGTTAACTGGTCATTTTAGGCAGATATAAGCTGATGAGAGTCGCTTTTTCCTTCAAAACAAAATAGCTGAGCGGTTGTGCTGGGGCAGATAGTCTCTGCACAACTTGAAACTAGACAATCAAATCTAAGAAAACGTGAGCTAACCCTTATAAATAATGAATTACACTTTATTTTGTTCTTTTTTTTTTTTTTCAGACCGATTTTATCAATTGCAGAAGATGCAGCAGAACTTAGCAAGGCTGCATAGAGTCACATTTTTATCTCCCATACTATCACACAGGTAAAAATAAATGTATGATTGTTCATGTTGGAAATGATGCAGGTGAAGTAATTCATTTTGACCCATATGTGCTGAATTCAGTAGAACTCATTAAAACATGAGTTTTTTTTTTTTGTTTTTTATTCCTCTGTGCCTCTATTTTTAAAATGCTTCAAACATTACCTGCCATGGTTTTATGTTCTGCATCATAAACACACAAATCTAGATCCTTAACTCAAGCTGACCTTCCAGCTCTTCCTCTTCTTCTTCGTCATCGCTCGACTCGCTGATGTGCACGGTGATGGACCTGCTGGTCACAGGGGTCCAGTCAAAATATATGCCAAAGCCAATGTCGTAGCCATCTGTGGCAAACTCCCAGCACACTTTCTTGGCCTCGGGGACAGTAGGGACGTGGACCGTCATGATGTCTCCTCGATACACTGTCACCACACTGTCCTTCTCAGATCGGAGCTTCGCCTTCAGCTCCTTCACTGCAGCAGATGTCCAAGTCGTAGGGGGCGGCAGGGGTGGCATCTGGGCTGCCTCTGGGTGGGAAAGAAAAGCACAGAACATCAGTTTAAGGAAAGAGTGACAGCTCTGCTTAAAAGCAGATTTTTGTTTGTTTGTTTGTTAAAACAAATGGGTTAGTAGGTATTATTTAATGCTTCTGTTAGGGGTTATTCCTGGAAGATTTACAATAGATTTTTACTTTATTCTCAGTAAGTTGGTATAAAATGGAGTAACGTCTGAGGTTTTTCAGGAGGCAAAGAGAGCAGGACTTACAGCAGATACCAGAAAGGCTGAAAGAATTACAGCAAATTATGTGAGCTTTATTCCTTTCAGCTTTCAACCTTCGTGTTGTGGCACATACTGGATTTGGGAATTTTAACAAATCTCAGAGGAACTGCGTACGGGTTTTATTTTCCGTTTAAAACAAAGTTAAAACTTTTGTTCCTCTCACACTGTAACGTGAACTCAAACTGCCAGCATTTTGGGTGCCGTATCAATATATTATACCTCTAGTTTCTGCATTTCAAGTAGGCCTCTACTGTATTTCTAATGTGCAATAACAACAATTCAATGGGGATACAGTATGCAGCCCTGTCATCTTCTGAACGCATAGGTCTATTAGTGGATTAAAGCTTTGCTAAATCTATATTAGTGCTCTAATAAACAAGAGTCACCTGCTGTGTGAGCACACAAAGCAGGTTCTCACCTTTAATTTCAGCAGCGAGCGGACTGCTCCCAGCATCGATGTTCTCCTTGCATCCTTCCCCCAGGGCCCCCTCAGTAGGAGCATCCTCATCACCCTAAAAGGGAACACGCATATGACACATTATAGAAAATAAACAACAACCTACTTCCAGGTTTTCCTTACTTCCTGACAGCTTTGCAGCAAACCTTTGAAAGCTGCTTGGCTTCATCCATGGTGGGTTGAATGCTGGACTGGGTGCTCTCCGACAGGTTTGTACTCTCCAGCCTGATGTAAAGAGATTCATAATAACCAAAAGGAAGAAAAAAACCAACAGAAAGCGGTGAAACCACTGCAGGAGCTCAGAGCAACAGGTTACCTGCCCGGGGGTGTGCTGTCGCACTGCTTGGAGGTTACACCGGGGAAGGATGAAAAGGACAAGGCTGACAACCGAGACTGGAGCTCAGATGTAGCTTCTAATCTCTCCATGGCTGTCATGACAAGACAAACACCTCTGACTGCAGGGCTGGAAGAGAGGAGAGCCCGCCCCCTGAGCCCGCACAGGGAGGGAGAGAGAGACACACTCTTTAAACGGGGTGGAAATAAAGGAAACTGAAATAAATCTGTTAACCGCAGTTAAACATCATCTTTCTGCGTCTAGATTCTGCTTTCCTTTGGTTGTTTGCTTTCCCCAGCTTCCCTTTAGCAGACAGCTGGCTAGCCGTTAGCTCAACAGAGAGCAGATAAAGTGAAGCTCGTGTTTCCTTACCTGACAGTCCGATTTAATGTCGTCCAATGAGCTCAGACCGTTAATAAAGTGCTTCCATGTCCTCCCGATCTTGTGACAAGTGTCCCCGCGGCTGTGCTTCTGCTTTTCGGGGAAAAGAAACGGACGCAGATTCCTGTGACTTCCGGCTTTCCGAGCTTTGACGGAAAACTGCGAAGTTAAGAGCCGAAGGAGAGAGGAGGCTTCTTCATCATCATCATCATCTCTGGAGAAAGCAGCGAACTAAAAAAATATTTCTAAGCTGCAGCGGATGAAAAATGGTTTTATTTATTAACTTGGTAGGAAAGCAGAAAATAAAATTTTCAAATTAACTTTCTTTATACTAAAAAGTATAAGTATGTTAAGGCCTGCATTTTAAACGTGTCATTCAATATATATATATATATATATATATATATATATATATATATATATATATATATATATATATATATATATATATATATAGACCAGAAACTCGTGTATCCTATAAATATTTACAAGGAAGAAGAATACTACTTAAAATTAATATGAACCAAAATCCTAAAATATAATTGAATAACAAACATTACACATAAAATCAGTATTAGTTTTTACTAATACTTTAGATCATTAAAGGCTAAAATAAGTTCCCAGTTATATTTTGAGGGTTTTAAATCAAGTACTGCCTCAAAATACAGATTAAAATATTTTTTTTCTAAAGAAAAGTACTTTATGCCATTGATTCCCAACTAGGAGTAGGCGTAGTACCTAGTGTACCGCAAGTGCAACGCAAATGGTGCATGAAAATATTTTATTTCTCAGGTACAAAAATAAAATAGGGCTGGGATCTGGGATCTGCTTTGTGAAAACCTTCCTGAAAAATAAAACAAGCTTTTAAGACCAAAAAGTTAGTTTTTCTTACATGTTTGAGTTCACCTTCAGCTGAGACACATCAAAACCAAGCAGAGAAACAGACTGGATGTAGAGAACAGTATCTGCTGTCAGAGCTCATCAAAACAGCTCACGTGTCATCAATGATGAAAACAGAGGAAAATAAAGTCTGACTATATTTTTTTCAGTATTTTATTCCCAATTCCTAAAGTTTAAAGGAGATTATAAGGGAGTTACTCAGAGGAGCTCCAGCTTTATAAAGGCAGATTTATAGATGATGATTTTATTTTGATTATTTTGATTACTTACTAGCTCCCGAGCAACATATTTATCTCAGTGAATATGGTGTTAATTAGAGAAAGAGTCAAAATGGACTCCAGAGGGGCAGTGGTGCAGATGTTTAACAGGCTGTACAACACTCTACATACCTAGTTGAGACCTGAGGTGAAGGTTCCTACGATTAAACTTTTTAAAATGAATTTAAAATGGAGTTAAGATAAATTCTCCATACTGAATCTTTTATGAAAAGGACATGAAACCTCAATCAGTGATGGATCTGACACAACTGCTGTCAGATGAGACTAGGCCAGCAGCCAACACTCCAGTTTCAGAACAAACATGCAACTAAATCTCTTAACCAAAGTTAATAGCATGGTTTTAGTCACATTTGGGGGAAGAGGGTAATTATTTATACAATGCATTTTGAGCCTGTGAAAAATACATCTCATTACTTTTCCTTCCTTATGTGCAAAGTAACCTAAAAGGGAGATAAATTAACCTCTGCTAGAACTTGGCTTGGTTTTTTTTTTTTTTTTTACAAAATGTGTACAAAATACACCAGACTATCATGATCTGAACCGTTTTTATTGACCTTTCACCTATTTAATACAATTAATAAACATTACACATATGCCCAAAAAAAAAAAAAAAAAAACATTCTTTCCACATAAACATTGAAAATATGCAAATCCAAATCATGGAGCACAAACGATCACAACAAACATCCATACTCATTACCTTAAATAAAAACAGCTGACATAAGACACTAGATATGTAGATGTAATGTTTTAAAAGCTGCAACTAAAAAAAAAAACTAAAAAAAACACAAACCAAATATTTAAAAGTGACTTTCTGAATAGCAGCTTTTGTGAAAATAGCCCACATTGAAGATGAAAGTAAATCTGTGCAGCTGTACAACACATTAGGTTACCTTCCCCTTCTTCGTTTATTTGGACATGTAACCCTTCAAGTCATTCAAAAGTGCTTTATTAAATAACTTTACACACCTTTGACACGTTCAGTTCCTGTTCTTGTTTTCTTCTATTTGCATGAGAGGTTACAAATGCGGAATATTTACAGTAATTAACAAGGGCAATATATAGTACATTTATTAAATTAAACATCTTACTCTAGTGTTTATTGACACCGATTAGGATAAGAACACTATCTGTAAACAGAGATGCTTGAAAAGGAAGCTAATGAGATGACCTGTCTGTCCCGATTCTGCTTTTAACCTTAAATCAGATCAGAATGATATGTGGCCTCCACATTATAATAGATATATACATTTATTAAGCAAAACAGTTGACGCTGCTGATGACCATGAAGGCACTGTGAGGGAACCGTCAGCTGGACAGCATTAGGACACACTGCCACAGGATGAGACTCTTTTATTTACACCAGAAGTCACTGTCAGCCTCTCTTCAAAAACAAAACAAGGTCCTGCCTGCAGCTTCTGCACGGTTATGCTTTCAAAGCGTTAAGAATCACTCCTCCTCGTGCCTCCATTTCTGCGACTCCTCCTGACGCGCGTCCGGATGAATCTGGTTCCTCATTCCACCCAAGACGTTAGACGTGGCTTCGGTGGCCATGATGAGCGGCTTGACTACGGCTGGTGGCAGCTGGCGAAGGACACCGCCGACCGCTCCCGTCATCCCACGCTGCTCGTGCTCCCGTGTCGCAGTGTCGTAAAGGGTCAGAGCAGTATCTGTGATGCCCTGTGGGCGGAAAGACAGATCTGGTCAGAGCTTTACACACAGGAATTATGGATCTGATTCTAAATTATGTTTGGTAAAGGAAGAAGGAAGAAAAAGTATTGAGCAAGGGTCTCAATTTCTTAACCTTAAATCAACATCTAGAAGAATAAAACTAGTATAAAACAGGGTGTTTTAAAGAGACGGTGATCCCAAACACGAGATTTAAAGCAGGATGACTTTACCTTAATGCCGAGTGGAATTATTTCAATAATTATAACAAGTTTTACATTGCAATTATTTTCAGACAAGTCCTTTTTTATTTCTTTAATAGCATATGTTTTAATACAAACTAAAAGAACAAAAAAATATAGAACTAATGAAAATTATCAGAAAGAAATGATCATACACTAAACACACAACAATAATAGCGTTAACCAACATTACAGATTACAAGTAAAATCACAGTTTCTCAATCAGAAACAAACAGGTAAAAAAAAAAACAAGCAAAAGGAGATGGTCTAAAAATGCAAACATGTTTCAGTACACATAAAATAATGCAAATTAGGTTTTTCACTACTGGTAAATAATGGTGGCCCATTACAGTACCTAACAGGGCTCATGTTTTTTCCATCTCACTGGATTTTAAAGCTAATGTTTATTATTGTTATTTCTAAGATAAAATATTTCAATTGTTTCATGGGCCAGGAGCAGTAAAACAAAGCTTCTGGAATAAGCTTTATGTTGTGCAATGCCATTGGAGAATATTTTAACACTAGGACTCCCAGAATTCTGATTCTACCAGAACTCCCACTGGCAGTCAGTTCGACGGGATGCAAGAGTAGTGACGATGTCATTAACTGAAGAGCTTTTAGTGTGCCATATAAACCCATTGTGGATATGTAGAGGTTAAAACAAGTCTAATATAAATATATTTTTAAAGGCTTTATTATATGATATTGTTGTAGTCTAAATTTGTTTTAAAAATAAATCAGTAAAAAAAAATACAAAAGTTTTATTACATAGGTTCAAAGTTTGAAATTACAATTTTATTTGCAGAAATTGATTGATTCCCCCTGCACATTTCCTGCACCCCACCTTTTCACATTTATAACAAACATCATATGAGCAGTTTTTTGTGCAGCACTGACGCACCTGGTGCTGTTTTCTTTGACTCACCAAAGCTGGCTCTCCTGTGGCGGAGGAATTGGTAACCTGCGGCTCTCTGGAGCACATGTCATCGATATTTTGATGCATTTCTAAACCCTGTTGCACTGTTACATTTCTTCTTAAAGCCATTTCTCCATATTAGCCAAAGAGTTCTTCAACCACGGAAAGAATTTACAATGCAACGGATAGAGCCGTCAAAATTATGTTGACGCTGTGTGAGATCGAGGTAAAATTAACCATAATATTTTTTTTAGGTTTTACGTTTTATTTAAAAAAAACAACATGTAAATGAAGTAAATATAGAAACAGCAAAAGTCAGATGACCAACATAAGATTATTGTAAATAAAGTTCTTTCACTTCAAAATCTCAGAACCATCAAAATTACTGCCTTAGAAGTTGTAGTGAGATAAGAAACCAGTCAAATTCCACCAAAATAATGCTTTTTTTCCCAAGGTTTTTTGAAGATAAATATTCTGCATGTTTTTCTTGCAGAATCCTTTGGTATTACCAAAAGTAAATATTAATGCATTTTTGGACAGACAAAATTTCTAAAGCATTTATTTAGATACTAAAATAGAAACCTTTTTCAATGGTGCAAAGAGGAATAGTAAGCTGCGTTGTTTGCTTACCTCTTTCACCACAGTATAAGCATTGGCTACACCTTCTCTCAGGTCAACAGGCTGATGAGCCAGGCCATAATGGGAGTGCCGTTTCACCCTCTTCATGTCTCTCTCGTCTGCTACTGGGGACACCATGTCATAGGCCGTCTCAGCCGCTGCCTAAAGAGAAAATTCAAAATCTTTGAAAATTTACATTTCCAGTAAGACGCAGCTACATTTCTCCTCAACAGCATCAAGTATTTTAACGATTTGACAAGTCAGAGATGGCAGAGTAATATATTTGTAAATAGGAGGCATCAATATCACTACTTTTACATTAGATTCTTTAACTTACACATCTGGATTCTTTGCATTACTTCTATGATTCTATGCAGTAACATAAACATATATGAAAAGTAAAAGGTCCTTCTAAAACTACCCTTTTTTGTACATCATTAGAAGGACCTTTTACTTTGTATATATGTTTATGTTACTGCACTGAATCATAAAAGTAATGCAAATAATCCAGATGTGTAAGTTAAAGAATCTAATGTAAAACTTAGTTTTGTTTAAATATCCGTGCCTTAGAAGCTGAAGTGAAGCAGAAAACCTCAGAGGAAGCTTATCCTGATCTCGTGGACAGATTCAGAAAAGGTGAAACGTAGAAATCCAATTCACAGCTAAAACTAAAGTTTAAAATGGTTGAAAAATGAACAAATAAATCCCTCAAAAACAAAAAATCTTGTGTTTTATTGGTTTGATTTGAAGTACAAACAAATTTATGATGTAATCTTAAAGGGTACATATTCTCTTTTAAATGTCTCCTTTTCACATTTAAATCTTTAGGTCTTGGTCCATGTAAAGTGAAATTGCAATGGTTTGGTCTCATTAGTGTTGCTCCACAGGCCCCTCCCCTCTTTTCACTCTGTTCTGAGATGCCTCACAGAGCAACTCGTTTTGTTGCGCCCTCTTTAAATACAGGGAGGCCCTTAACACAAGTGCCTCTCTGCATAAAAAGACATAATAGGCAATAGAGAAAACTAAACCGGTTGAAAAATATTAACTCAACAGATGATTAACATATCCTACCAGTGCTTGGAGAGACTAAATAAAATTTTTCTAAACTATTTAAGGGAGTGTCGCCCTTATGCCTCTTGCTCTTAAAGTAACCATGGCATCAGCAGCAGGTGTGTATTGATTGACTCTATTCCTGAACTGACTCCTAAATTTGGCTCAGTCAAGACATAGATTTGCTGCTCTTGATTCTGACGCCTGTACTCAAACTACAACAAGGCACAACAGGTAATAGAGGAAAATCTACAACTAGGAAGTGGGCTGAAGACTAAAGTGGTCAATATCAGTGCTTTTAGGTGGAGGAAAGGGAGAATTTGCACAAAATAAAAATAAGCAGGAGCATGTAATAAAAGCCTAATGTCCTGTGACCTGTTTAAAGCCTGTTTAAAGAATGGAGTTTGTAGTTAAAAGTGAGGGATCATAGTTTAGCTTTCAAAGATAATCTGGTATTTGAAAGATTAGAAAGGCTGCTTTTTATTTCTCCAGAAAAACATTAACTTTAGCAAAAGGCTTCTGAAAGAGCTGAATATTTGACATCTGAATAGCAGAAATAGAATAATAATTGCAGAAAAAAACAGACAGAGCACGTCTGCAGAAAAGGAATATTTAATTGTTTTCAAGTACTTATAAATGCCTTAATAATTCTGTTAAAAGAGAGCTTTCCTTTCTACTGTTGCTACATGCATGAGGGGATTGCTGCCAATTCAACAAAACGGTACAAGCGACTCCAGGAGGATTGAATGCAGCAAGTCAACCACTATGAATAGCATGAACTGAAACATAACGTAATCATTAAGGGGCATTAAATGGGAGAGTGTTTACCTGAATGGTCCGCACCATCCTGTTAGTGAGCTCCAAAGCAGCCATGGCAGTGGAGGTCCCAAAGGAGGCAGTGCCACGCTGAAATCCCCGGACTATCCGACCATCCTTTCTGTACTGCTCAATGGGCAGCCATACCAGGTCCCTGAGGCCGTGAACTGAGGAGAAAAAAATTGCTTTCTTAAGAGTCTATTAACATAAATAGAAATCTACAGCCACAAAGTTAACATCACAAAACCAAAGAATTATGTGCCAAGATCACAGAGATCGGAGAAGCTCTATGAGCAGCACAATGAATCCAGATGTTACTGTATGCTCACCCAGTTTCACAAGAGTGTGAATAGGCGCCACACCACTTAGTATCCCTTGAAGCTGATTGGTCTTGATGTCATTTAGCCACTCATTTATTGCATAAGAAAACAGCTTATCCACTCCAAGTAATCTGAAAAACAAGGAAATATAAGTTTAGTTTTTAAGGAAGGCAACACATGCAGCAGTGGATGTTCGTGTCCTAGTCAAGTAACAAACCCTTGTCTGTAACACAGCTGCCTTAGTTTCAGCTCTGAACAATTCAGCTGCGTCAGCCCAAAGACGATTCCTGCAAATGTTCCCTGAGACAAAACATTACCAGTTATTGATAAAAAAAAACAACAACTTATAAAATAAAGTTTGTTTCAGAAAATATACCTGATCCATTGATACATGTTTCCCATGGTAATCCAGACGAATTGGAACCTCACAGGTGAATCGAAACTCCCTGATATCAGAAAAGGGGATTAAACATAGTCATGTCACAGTTAAATATGGATTCAAGTGTTTTGTTCATATCGCTGACCTAAAGAAGATCGGCTGATCCGAAAAAGAAGAAGGAGAAGGTTCGCTGTCATTCACTTCCTCCCTGCCGGATGTGGAGAAGCTACTGATGGTGATCTGCCTCTGAGCAGGGACTAAAATGATCGGGGCTGGATCCTGGCTCCCAGCAGTCTGTTTGGAGAAGCTGCAGGAGATCTCTGGGGCAGCTGCTTTCTTTGTCGGAGCAGAAACAGCTGCACCACGTGGATAATAAACAGTAGCTGTTTAATCATGTAAAAATGCAGAATAACGCACATTAGGTTATTAGTCTTACTTTCTTGAGCAGGTGGGGAGAAAAACTCAACTTCATTGGCAAGACTACTAAAGAAGTCCTTCATGAAGAATAGTGCATCCTAGAAGGAAAACAAAAAGAATACGTCATTACATAAGATCTGAGTTACAACTGCTAACATTAAAACACAACTTATTTTCATCTTGGTTACCTGATCGATATTGAGGCGCAGAGGCATTAGGGAAACACGTAGGGAACACTCCGGAGGAGCCTGGCCCGACTCGGGACACGTATGCAATGCCTTAACTGTCAACTAGGGACAAAAACTATAGATGAAGTTCCAGATTCATAAACGTATTGAATTTACAGTTGGTCGCCTTACCATGTTTGAATGGGCTTTTCGGGGCATTTCTTTGCTGGAGTACAAGTACAGGAACTTGTTCATCTGTGAGGTAGCAAGTCTGTCCCTAATCTCCAAGTCCTGCACAACAAACACCTGCCGGGACAACGGCTCGTCCACCGCTGGACGGGATGCTGGGGGGGGCTGCGGGTATATCTCATGCTGAAATCTCACCTGAGGAAACAAGAAGAAATTCAATACTGATCAAATGATGAATGTAATTGTTAATAAGGTTCTAGATCATTCTAATCAACTTGAGCTGATGCACAGGAAAACTCACTGGTGAGTTAGTCTCAGCCTAACATTGAAGAAAATCCCAGTGTTAAAATGTTTACACAAATTCTAAACGAAAATAAACAAACAGAAAGATAACAACTACTTCCACTAAACAATAAATAAATACAAAATATTAATTATTAAGTTTATAATGTTTTCTATTTTTGTTTTCATTTGATCCATAGACAAATGAAACATTGATTTCACATCTGATAAAATCTAATGACTTTTTGAAAGCTTTTTCTACTCACTGAATTTAAATTTATGACCTGCACGAGTTATCAAAAACTTTACAGGTAATTTAACTTTAACAGTAATATAACAAACATTTTACATCAAATAATCTGATAATAAAACGGAGGGTTTAATTCCCTTAGGCATTAGTATGGCGTTTCAGGAGCAATTTTTTTGTTTGTTTTAATTAGGGAAGACAATTATCAAATTTTGTAGTTTTTTTCACAACATATAATCATCCGGAAATTACTTAGAGCTACAAAAAAATAAACTAAATATACATTTCTAAACAAAAAACTAATTTGTAGAAATAAATAAGATGTAAAGATATAATTAAATGTAATTTCAAACCTAATGTGGAGATTTTATAAACTCTTGAAGGCTTTTTGAAATATCAAATATGTAGGACTTTTAAAGACCATGCAGAAGCAGAGATGGTTTGCAGTTAAAAATTGCTATCAACACTAAAAAAAGAAAATTAACATAAAGGGATTTGCAGAGTAACAGTAGTAATAGTCAGGCTATCATCTCCAGCAGCCAACCAGCAGGAAGTCACTTTTGCAGCTCATAGCTTCCGAAGAGGAGACCTCTGTATTTTTCTAGAGAGGCGGCATAGCAGATGGGTTTCAGACATAAAGCTGTTTTATCCTCTTTAACAATTGAGCCTGATATAAATATTCAGAGATTTTATTTTAATTTCAGAGATAAGATTCAAATTCTCCAAAGGGAAAACATAGAAACTGCTGTCAGAAATGCACGACACACAAACAGTGCTGGTCAACAACACATGATTTTGCAGGGAATTTAAAAGCATCCGCCCTGTGATCATTTTGTCTTTGTTTTCATTGGATTGTTAACTGTGCAGATGTGTAGCGCTGACTGTGATATCAAGTTTTATTCTGCTTTTGGTTAGGTAATAAACATTTACCGATA
>NW_015150832.1:155552-179095 GCF_000732505.1 Cyprinodon variegatus
TAAGGCCTTAGTTTTATTTTGAAGAATTCAATGCCTTTTAAGACTTTTTAAGGACCCGCGGGAACCTTGAACAGGTTCAAAATGGTAATCAATTTATAATGAAATGTGTTGCTAGTTGTAATTCTTAAGAAAAAACACACAAATCTGTCAAATCTGTATCAATAGGCCAGAAAAATTAATAATCAGCCTCACATTTTCCTATCTTTCATTTCTATAATGAACAATTATTGATAAATAAGGAAAAAAACCTTGCTGAGTTGGATTTCCATCAGGACATCAGGGTTCCTTCCTCTTCCACCTCCGATCCGCCCCAAACTCTTCACTTGTCTAACTGGTGTTTGAGATGGAGAGCCATGAGGAGTAGATCTAAGGCAAACAGGGAGGGACAAAAAGCTTAGAGAATTTGTTTACCTTAATGCAAGTTTAAGAGAAACTAGAAAAAATGGCTCACCCCCGGCTTCTAGCAGGAGAGGCAATGAATGCTGCACTCCCAAAGTCTTTTCCTCCATAAAGATGCCAGATAACGGATATCTCCCTGATGAGATAGCGGACCTCTGGGATGGGAAAATTCATGGCTCCCCGACTGGAATCATTTCCTTCCAAAGGCTCACTGAAGTGATTGTTTTTGATTTCCACTGGATCTGAGGTAAGCAGCTTTACCCTAGGTTCCTGGTCCTGATCCTGTAACACACCTCTTAATTAAAGCATCATATTTTTAATTTATAAAATCATATAATTGAGTCAGTAATCCTCTACCTCTCCTCTGGAATCAGGAGTATCGATGATGCAAAAGTCATCCGTCTCTTGGGCAAGGTTGGGGGCAGGCGTGATGAGGGGAGAGGCAAGGACTGGGTAGGTGGGGCTTGCATCTTGGCTTAAATTCCCACTCTCATCAGGGAAGAGGAAGAGGTCTGAGCGAGGCGGGTCATGGTCCTGCATCTGCTCCTCATGGGATCCTACATATGATGAGAAATACAAACAAACATGGATTCATCAAACTATTCTAACCTCTCCAGTCAAACTGCTATTAAAGCAGCTGCTGATTTTCTATTTTTCTATGATTCTAAACAAGGAAGTTGACCTGATTTAATTGGAGAAAAAAATGTGTATACTGCAAAATAAATAACTTAAATTAGTTTTATAGGGAATGTTTGCAATGATGAACACAAAACTGCACAACTGTAAAGTGAAAGAAAAAGGATGATGGGTTTCCACCATTTTTATACTTTCACACTTTAAAAGTGTTTGTATTTAGGTTGATCCGGTAGTTTTGGTACTTCATCCAAACTGTTTTCAGAAGTCACCCTATTTATTAAAAAAATAAATAAATAAAATTATCCAAAGCACAAATATGTGGTCCTGGTCTAGTGAATTATTTCCCAATGAAATCATCTGATATTTGTGGTTTTCATATGACAATAGATGAAGAAGTTCAATGGTTTAAAATATTATGCCCTAAAGGTACCATAAAAACTGCTGGGAAGATAACTGTTTATTTGAAATTTAAAACATAAACTTTTACACATTTAATTTTTAAAATAAAACTACCCCCATTACCAAAACTGAGAATAATTATTTATTACATAATTTAATATCAGAAGTAAAGCAGTGCATAGTTAGGTAGGTTCTCCTTAACTGAGGGAGGTCTGTACCGTTTTGTTGTGGGCAAGGCGCCTGTTGCCCGTCAGACTCCTCCATAGCTTCACTCATCAGGTCCTGCAGCATCTGCTGCTCGTTCTCAGCTAGCAGCGAGATTTGAGATGTCGGCCTGCTGGGAACCTCTGCCTGTCAAAATAATAAAAAAATAAAAAACATTAAACTTTGTTTTTTGAGAGTGTTTTTTTTTAATAGCAATAACTCAAAGGTTATATCTGACCTTGTTTTTCTGTGTGGTGCTGCTGCGCTTGGTTTCTGGTTCCTCTGGGGGCATTAGGTCTCCATAGCTGGCCACATACTGGATGAGGTTCATCAGCGCAGCGCAGGAGTCGGAACACGTTCTAATGTGAATCACGTCACTGGAGCAGCGCAGCTCAAATCTGGGCTCAGACTATCGGCCAAACAAACAAAACCAAATAAAATATCACTGCAGTGAGAAATCTCATTCGGAGTTGGAAAACAAACCTACCAGTTTCCCATCTGGTCCCGGTTTGACAGCCGTAATCCTCAACTCCAGAGTGCCCATGTCTACAACCTTGACGTAGTCTTTTAAATGAAGAAAACAATGACAAAATCTTTACATAAAACACAGTCAAACATCTAATTTAAAATATTTTAAATAAGCTACGGATGGATGGATGGATGGATGGATGGATGGATGGATGGATGGATGGATGGATGGATGGATGGATGGATGGATGGATGGATGGATGGAGACAGTTGGAATGGAAATAACGTATTGAAATTCATATATTTTTCCATAAATCTGTTGTCTTAAAATTTAGCCAGACAGCAAAAAAAAAAAAATCCAAAGGAAGCCACCCAAAATGTTGCCCAAAAAGTCAACTCACCACGTGCTAGATTAACAGAAACAGCATTATTCTTGTCAGAAAGGAAAAGAGCAGCTTCGTCCAAAATTATCCTGCAAGGAAAACTTTATAAAATTAAAACATATTAAAACTGATTTAAAATAAAATCTTTCCAATTACTAATAAAACAGTCAAACCTTAAGGTTGAGGATGAATTGTCTAAGGAGACGCTGCTGGAGATGCTAAATGTTTCTACAAACACCAAAGATCTGAGCGGCAGGTAGAGAGGTCTGACAAGAC
Organism: Cyprinodon variegatus; assembly: GCF_000732505.1. Taxonomy (NCBI): domain Eukaryota; kingdom Metazoa; phylum Chordata; class Actinopteri; order Cyprinodontiformes; family Cyprinodontidae; genus Cyprinodon; species Cyprinodon variegatus. The sequence goes on from NW_015150832.1 coordinate 158,318, forward strand.
AACAGATAACTTTAATTTCCATTAAAAATAGTAATGAACAAATCTTTATTAGATGTTGCTGAGATCTGCTTACCTGTAGTCTAATGAGCAGCTCCAAAGATGTAAATGCAGAGTGGTGACAGAGAGGGGAGGGGCGTAACCCAATACAGGCTCAGCAGAAACATTCAGAAAGTCAACGATCTGTTGCACCAAAACATGAGAAAATGTTTAAAGTCTGTAGGTTATAAGGTATCTGTGAACATATCGGCCTTTAGGAACACCAAGCAGCTTGTTCTACCTGATCATACCAGCCCAGATTGGGTGGGACCACCCTGTGCTGCAGTGTGGCTCCTCTCACTCCAACAGCAACCAGGAACTCCTGCAGGGACATGCTTAAAGTCAGCAACAATACCAAAGATGCAACCCAGGATCTTCACTCAGTGTTCTGCAAAAAATATTGTCACATTACATCAAATTACAAAAGTTATATATTATTATTACTCATAATTAACCATCCTCTTGTTTTAAGTTTAATCCCATATAAATGTCTTTCTGCAAATTGAATTCCAGATGTTTTAAGCGCTTTTTTAAATTCACATTCAATAACTTCCACTTTAACCTCCAGCTTATGGATGATTGATTGTAGAGCTTTTCCACCCAAAGGTTACATAACATCAAGTCAACAATGTAACTGAATCACAAAGTTATAACTGAATCACATTTCATTCAGTCTCTTAAGTTGTACTGCAAAAAAGAAATAAAAGTAAATATGATTTCCTTTTTATCCTTCATTAATAAAAACCCACTTGCAAATCCAAACAAGAATATTTGACCTTGATGTTACGCTCTGAGCTCTGTGATGAGATTTTGACAGCGACAGACACCATGCTGCGAGCTTCCAGACCAATACCCTCCGAGGGAGTGGAAGACCTTTCTGAAGAGGTCTCTGATTGGTAGATGATCGGCTCCAGCCAGTGGGGATGTGTCCTGCATGGCAGCTTGATGTCTAAGACATTTGTGCCTCCATCTAATAGTCCTGGGTAGATCAGTATATAGGATAAATGTATATTCATAATCAATAGATGTCCTGATGATAAAGGAGAACTATTAAAAGTGGAGGTGGCTTACCTTGGTGGTACATACAGATGCTGCTGGTATGAAAGCAGACGTAGTGTTGGTCCTTGAAGCCTTCGTATTGACTGACGCTGAACAAAACGGCATTTTTCACCTCCATCCAGAACTCGCCGTGTTTGTTTTTTAGTAAAGATTTATCCTCCTTCTTAAAAAGTAAACAAACATATAAATGACTTATTTTGAAGTTGGGACGAACATAGGAGAATTTTTAGCGGATTTTACCTTAGCGTTTGTCTGAAGAGCCACTAAGCCATGATTGACATTAAGGATGACAGAGAAGAGGCTCTGTGAGGTCTTGCTCTGGGGTTTAGGCTTTTTCTTCTTTCGTGATCTGTAGCCTATATCTGAGGTAGGACAGTAGTAATGCAAGTTCTCCTCCTCTGAGCCACTGGTCTCATCTACAGAAAAAAAAAATGTCTTTAAATACAATTTCACATCACAAATCTAAATGAGAAACAGGAAATTCATCTAAGGTATTTAATATTACCTTCAGGCCCAGTAGAGCGAAACTGGCTAAAGCTGTCTTTGGAGTAAGTGTTAATCAACTGACTGGCAACTGAGAGTCCGACTCCATAAGGCATGTTGTCTACGGTCTCCACAGGGGACGGGGCCGTGGGCTCCCACAGCAGAAGGTCATTGCTTATCCTAAAACATGGAGGAGATTTATTTTTAATGAAGCTGTTTTGGCGTGAAACAAAAGATTGGTATAAAAGTAAGCTGTGGACGCTTTTAATTAGGGGAGAATATTTGTATGGGTGTTGCGATATGATACGTGTGTCACAATATTAAAATGTTATCCCGATATTGCAATATTACTATCTATTGTGAAATTTTACCCAGCTATCAAAATTAAATGTCTAATTAAAAAAAGGAAGTTCTGTAAATGTTCAACAGAAGGTATTGATTGCTCAGTTATTTTGGTATCCATGTTGTTTGGGTTTTGAGTCAGTGTCACAACCGATCCGTCCAGGAAGCACGATCTGTCCTGCACATGAGCCTACAGAATAATAAATCGGGGTCACTGAAAACTATAGAATAACGGTACAGAAAATACTTATTTATATACTTAAAACATTAAAGAATGCTAAACTACATTGTTTAGAAAATATAGAAGACTTTTCTGGAAGAAATTAATACGTTTTACATTCGGTCCATTGTATTGCGTGACGTCATCAACGGACATGCTCAGAGCAGTCACAGTGACGTTAGAAAATGTTAAGGATTTCTTTTATTTATATATTGCTTTTTTTCCGTTTTTAGAATATGCAATATTTATGCAAATACAAAAAGAAAAAAAAAATTATTGCCTAAACGGAAGTTATTCAGTTCAGGTATGCGCAGGATGGATAGTGCTTCCGAGACGGATCGGGCAGTGACAGTCAGTCCACATCTTCCACTGTAACTGCCTGAGCTACAGATATGGCACTGCGCTGCAAAGCTAAAGGGCCCCACAGCGCCATCTGCCAGAGTGGCGGTGCAGAGGTAGCCCATTTTCCTTCAATATTTTCGGTAAAAATGTTTTGTTTTTGTTTTTTAAACAATATTACGAACAGAAAGATTGATATTATAGGCACCAAAAAAATCACAATTTATATCGCCAAGTCCATTTTTTTCCCACACCCGCAGGTGGAGGATGTGTGATGCTGTGAGTGCATTTTTTGTCTGAACACATAGTGAACCTGGATAGATGTTTTAAATGTCCATCTAGTGGCTTTTGATACAAAATAGAAACAGGGCATGGAGTGAATTTTGATCAATCATTTTTGGGAAAGAATAACATGTTTTATAAATTGAAAATCTGAAAGAAAATAAACAAATAATGCAATCCACAAAAAACACTGCCAGAAAGTGTTAAGGGAAAGAACATTTGCTCTTTTAGTGGGATGATGATCTTTAAAATAAAAAAGTTTTTTTACATACTCAAAACAGCCCCATTAGTCCTCGAGATTGGAGAGGATCCAGGACTCTAAACTCTAACCTTAGAAACATACAGAAGACTAAATGTCCCTTTAGCAAAAGACATCAGAAGATGGGAATCCACACTGAATGAATGAGTAGATAAGGATTTACAAACCTCCTAATGGTTGTTATATTTGAAATCTTCTTACACATCCTGTTATCAGTAAAATGTTGCCAGCACTGAATGTGTAACTAGAAAACCCTTCATTCACAATGGGATTAATGCAACATGTTTTAAATATCAGATAAAAAAAAATACCACTGTTTTATTAGACATTTCCATCATGTTGTTGTGTTTATTTAATCTAAATCCTGATAGTAAATGATGAACCTGTTGTGTAGTTTTTCATAGAAAGCCTTGCCGGGCAGCGCCAGTTGCACATTAGGGAAACACAGCTCCAGGAAGAATCGAGAGTTGTTCATGGTTTTTTCCTGGAACTCTGTCATCTCACCAACATCGCCAGGAATGATCATCTGCAAACAGGGGAACACAAACACCTTCTAACCACCTGTTTTGTCCACAGCTCGGAGCTTTGCAAAACATTGATCTTTTATTTGCCTAAGGATTCATCAGTCAAACAAAGTCAAAGTCAATACTTTGACCAGGGAAGGTTCTCGCTCCTGGATGCAAATTTTCTGCACCTGGATAAAGCACACCTGTCCGTCAAATATTAATACCATATCTTTGGCTGCAAATAATTAAATGAAACGGTTTTAAGGGAAAATGTAAAAGATTATAAAAAGTATATTTGATATGTTACTTTAAATAAAAGAGTCTGCTGGTTTAAACATTCTTTATATAGAGGCTTGTGCCTCAAGCCTCATATTCATGTACATGTAGGATGTGTTAGACCTTGTCAGCTGCTCCCTGCTCACCTTTTTCTGACCAATTTCACTTATGTGATCTTTCAAAATAACGTAGATTAATCAGTCATGGCTATATGATGTGTACATCTAATAAAAAGGTAAATTCAGCCATGGCATTTAGTTATCTACAACAAAAAACAGATTGTTAACAGAAGAAATGGAGCCTCTTATTTCTGTCTGAGAAGAAAAGTTACAGATTAACTCTTTTTTTTACTTAAATCTAACTCTGATAAAAAAAATTCTTCATTAAATACAAAAATTATGTCTTTTAGTACATATGATATCTCTCTAAAGATGAAAAATTATGACCTTAGATGGAGACTGACATGACCCCTAGTGGTGATGTTGAAGACTCCTAGCTAAAATTTTATTCTGCTATTTTATTCGGTTGATCCTCTTTTTTAATCACACTTGCAACTACTTCATAGGTCAGTATTGTAGTCCTTCTTCTGACTCAGTACTCATAAAGTACATCTTTAAAACCACTCTAAACCATTCAGTTTTATCTGAGGCTGCATGTTTCCTACTGGAAGGCGAACCTCCTCTTAATTTTCATTATTATTCAACGTTTAAGAAGTTATTTTACTAGACTGCCCATTTTTTTATCTATTATCAGATTGTAGGTTGAATGTTACCGCATGGGAGACTAAAGCTTATCCCTCCCTGCTTCGATTGCCTCCACAACCTTCTCCCTGACATGTCCACTGTTTTATTTTTATTTTTCTTCATATCTTTTGTTTACCAACACTCTCCAACAATCCTCTGGAACCATCATACATCAACTCTTTTTACTAACAAAGTCATCTATGAAGACAGTGCCTTTCCCTAAGAGAATATGGAGGGAGACAATCAAAGAAACATTTCAGTTTATTTTGCTAATGTAGAAAAAAGGGGGAAACGGAAACATGATGACATGAGTGTAAAATGTTCGGATTAAATGTAAGGATTATGATGCATTACGTTTCACTTACGACTCACCTCCTCGTTTTCATACATAACCCTCCGAGAAGAAAAAGGTGACGGCTCTGGTTTACCAAAGTCACACACATCCTTCAATGAATGAGCGGCCCCCTCCTCCTCCTCTTCCTCAAGTGAATGGTCTTCGGCCCCCTCGTCATCTTCAGCAGTAGCACGCTCCAGGATCGAGTGGACCGTGGTGGGATTTATCTTTAGGACAACCCTGCTCAGAAGAAACGATCTATCACTTCAAGTCAGAGCCCAATGGAGTTCTCCGCCTGCTGCATGGATGTACCTCGGCCAATCAAATTTCACACTCTCTGATGTCATCATATCTCCTTCCATGTTGTGGGACACTCTGATGAAACGAGCAGCGGGTTGATCTGGCTCCTCCTTGAACTTTCCTGCATCAAAAAGAAGAAAAAAGTCAGCATAAGTCCTGCGATCATATTTTCTTTCTTCAAGTGGAAGTCTGACAGATGTACCAGTGAGCTCCTTGAAGGTGAGCTCCATTTTGGTTTGGTTGGGTGAGTTTCCACCAACAAACTCGGTTTTCATTTCCAGTTCCTCCAACTCAAGAAAAAGCACTTCTTTCTGCAGGGACTTCTTGAACCAGGGCCCTCTCTCCTGATCTGAACGCAGGTCGGGGATCGGGAAGAGCACAGTGAGGCCGAGCACCGGAGCACTGACTGTCACTGATGTGTGACAGTTGGAGGGTGTGTGGGTGTCATCTAGGAAAACCTCTGCAAAGGCTTTGTGCTGAAAAAAAATAAAGAAATAGAAGCTTCTGAACAAACGCCCTCGTTCAAATGAATATAAAAGAATGAATAAAAACCCAGTCGTATAGAGGTGCTGTTGAGGGTCAGCTTCTGGAAAAGCCTGGAATGCAATTTGAATGTTTTGCTGGCTTGGAATGTTAGGAGTATTAGGGACACATTAAGATAAAAGAAATTGGGGGAGGAATTTTTTTGCACTCTACGTCACCAAGTCAGTAAAGTTGAAATGTGGATAATAACATCAGTTGACATGACTAACAACAGCTTATTTCATTATCAGTGAAAGAGACAGACAGACAGACAGACACTTTATGAATCCCTGATAGGGGAAATTTACCTGTCCGATAGCAAAGATAAAAAATATAAAATAGGATAAAAACCACAAAATTTGATGTTTACGCAGCCCTTTTACTCTGTTGCAGGAATAAGGATGGTAAAATAACCATATTTATTTCACATTTATTTACATTATTTAATACAAGCACCCATTTCTATTGTAGGATCAGATAAAAATGGGATAAAATAAAAAAAAAACAGAAAACAATCAGTTAATGAAGCACTAAGTATTTTTTTACTGGTGGTCTCATTAAGAGACCTTTTAAAAACAGCAGTATTATCTAATGTAAATTAGTGTACAGTTGCCTTTTTTACTGCAAATTGCTACTTTTCTCCAAGTCAGTGAAGTGTATGTCTGCCTTAAAACATTCCGTAAATGTTTAAAAACAATCCACTAAACTTGGTTTCCAAGGTTTGAAGACGTTTCGCTTCGCTTCCCTTCTCAATTCAAATGAGAAAGCTTCCTGGAGGGGAAGCGAAACGTCTTCAAACCTTGGAAACCAAGTCCAGTGGATTGTTTTTAAACTTTTACAGAATGACTATGACCTGGATGACTGAGAATCTTCATCAGCATATTGCCTCAAAACAGATTTTTAATTGCTCTCATTAGGCAAGTTAAATATCAATCGATCACTCTCAAGTCACAACAGTAACACTGACAGAGGTAAGCACATAGGATTTAAAAGTCCGACAACAACAATGCCAGGTCTGCAACAGTTATGCATCCTTGTTTTTGTTTAAGGTCTTGCAAAAAACAGTAAATGCCTTTCCCTAATTCACTCTTGTTGGAGCCCTGTCCTTCTCTGATTCTCCTTTTCTTTTCCTTCCTCTTCTGACAAGGGTTTTCTTTTCTGGCTCTTCTATGTCATAGACCTCCACAAAAAACAAACAAAACTGTTCTGTTTGTAGAAAACTGTAGGTATGTGGCTACTGAAGCCAATAGCTTTATATCTGGTTACAGCTAAACTGTTCGGCTTACTGCGATAACAACAACACAGCTGTAAGGCCAACCATGCGTCGGTGGCACAGAAAGTTCTGTGGTTTTCCAACCAGCTTAGATTAACATGAGAGGGACTTTGAAGGGGAAACATTTGAATAAATATTATCAGCCTACCAAACTGAGGTGTTTGTTGTAAGATGTATATAAGTGGGAGGCCATCATCTCAGTGGAAGCTAATTTTTGAGGCTGCAGCAGAGAGTTGAGACGGTCCACGATGCTGATGTCCAGTTCGGAGCGAACAGGGCCCAGCTCCACCCGGATCTCGGCTTTCCTCGGTATTGTGCTGAGACGCACTTGACCTGCCTGAAAAGGAGACGGGAAGAGCGTGAGCCATGTAGAAAAGGTATCATACTAATGTGTTTTTTTCTTTTGCGATTCAAAGGTAGTCACCTGAGGACCTCTGCGTTCTGCTAGCTTGTAGAGCAGGTGAAGGCAGGTGGAGACAGATGAATCCTCACTGGCTGGGGTCTCAAATGTAAGGAGCTGAAATGTGACAGGATGGGAGTTTTGAAAAGAAAAAGGACTTTTTATCTGTACTGGAGAGGCAGCGTTGAAACAACAGAGAAAGAAAAGCGAAACACTGACCTCGGTGTACTGGATTCCCCTTTGGCTGCCGCCAACAGCAGCTTCAGAAGGGAACAGACACTCTACGAACTCCATCTGGTTTAGAGAGATGTCAGTCCTGAAAGTCCGAATGTTTGATCCCTGACAGTGCTCATAGTTTATCTTCAAACCCTGACCGACAAACCTGTAATCAATGGCCCGTGTTATTTTAACAGATACTGGCTTAGTCGAGAAAGAAAGAAAGCATTTCAAACTGTTAAAAATACCCGCAAACTGTGTTTACCTCAAATGATCATGGGGGCACGCCTGATCAAACATTGAGCGAGACTGAAGGAAAGCATCTGGAGAAAGCTGGCCTGGACCCTGTGTGCTGAAGAACTGTCCGGCAACAGGTCCAACAGGACCGGGGGCTGCGTGTGGCGGTGGCAGGGGGTCAATGTGGAGGACAGAGACAGCAAAGCCCCTTAGCGACAGCTTCAGCACCAACTCTGGCCTCGACTCATCCCCGTGTGTTTTGGTAGAATGGGCTTAAAGGAAAACAATAAAAATGTATTCCAACAGCACCAAACCACTGACAGACAGCTGTTATAAGTCCAGGTAGATTAGCTATCAGTTTAGAGAAGTGCTTACAGGTTTGTCTCAGCAGTTTCTGAGGGAGCTGCGAGTCCCGCGACTGGGCTGAGGATTCATTAGTCCGCTTCTCTGTTTGTCGCGGTACGTCCATATAGTCCTCCCACAGAGCCTTCAAATACAGGACAATTAAACATGTCAATAACTCACTGAGAAAATGTTAATAAAAACAATAAAGTAGGCTTTAACTTCAATAAGATGGGCACTGTGGCCTTTACTGGATGGAGGAGGGATTACAAACAGTATGAACTTTATTTACACCATTTTCTGGCCGTAACCACAGCAGTGTGTTACAGTGAGATTGTCGCAGATATTTTTGAATTATAACTAACATTGAAGGGTGGTCTGTGCTATGTTATTCCACGCCACAACACAAGAGAGATAATCCTGAACCAGCTGTGGGTCTAGATACGGCCGAGGCGGTGAGGAAGTGGGGGCAAGTCTGAGCGACAACAAGGGACATGAGGGTGAAAAAGAGCAAGGACCCAGGTGGAAAAATGGTCCCAGCGTTCCCGCAAACCTCGCTCTTCTAGCTGGTCAAACTTTAAGAGTTGTTTACTGCAATGGTGGTCATACAAACAAAACAAGTCGGTAAGGTACCAAACAGGAAATACGCATAGTGTAGAGTGGATGGAGAATTGACCAATCAGAGGCCGCCTGTCTGCGGCAATGTCTTTGGTCATCTACAATTTTGGAGAAGTGCACCAGAGTGTCTGTGGAAGGGGCGGAAGGACATCTGTGTTCACTGCGACACACACGCAGACCACCTGGTTTCTGAGTATAAATCAGCCTTTAAGCTGTACTGCAAAGGGGATTTGTATACAAATATAAAACTAATTAGAAAAATGTGGATTTTGAAACCATTAAGTTCTACAAATCTTAAAATTTCAAAGATGAATCTCACAAGTTACTACTAAGGTTTTGTTATGAACATTTTCTTTTCTTTGAGTTTGTATAGAAACAGATACCTTCTTAGAGGAGAGCCCTTTAGTTTAAAACTGTTTCAAAAAGTTTAAAACTGCAAATTAATCAATAAAGAAGATTTATTTGAGGGGGGGGCTCACTGTTGCATTTCCAGATGGAGACTCTCCAGGTGAGGCAGAGTAGTTGCTGTTTAGAGACAAGTCCAAGTCGACAGTGGGCGGTTCTCCAAGAGGAGGAAGGGATGATAAGCTGTGCGACATGTCCATGTCAGCCATGGAGAAGAACACATCATCTTCAAAAGAAAAAAATAATACAGTTAAACACAATGCATAGTTTCTGTTTTCAGGCTCACTTACAAAGAGCCATCCAGCGTAACTTTATAAATGGTATGTTCTACCTTCTGACTATAAATATGAGGTGAAATGTGATGCAACATCCAAAATAAACACTAGTGTGACTTTCATTCAATGTGATTAAAAGCGAAGGTGGATCATCCAGTTCATGCTGTATAACAATGCCACAGAACAAGTGTTTCATCCAAACCTCGACTTGACACCGTTCTGGTTGTCTGGCTGTCAAAGAGTTCTGGGTCTGCGCCTGGAATGCAGTTGTCTCTCTTTAGACACCGGTTCAGTTCCAAATGGAGACGATACTCGTCTTCTTGTTGCATGGGACGGTTTTTTCTGTCCTTGTTCCATTCTCGTGCCCCTTTAATGAGACGAACAGGCTCTGTTATTTCCAGATGACACCATAAAAAGGGGTCTCATTTGTTTTTTAAACATCTGATTCTCACCTCCACCAGAAAAAGCTCCAAATAAATCTAAGAGTAGGTGGACTTGTCGTGGGGACAGCAGAATAAGTAACGAATCAATGTGTCCAACAACATCCAGCTAGGAAGCAATACCAGAAAAACAGAAGTATTAGTTTTACACTTGTGACAAAAAAGTACATCTCTACTCTTTTCAATACAGAGTTTAGTTCTTTTACCTTTGCACCAGGCAGAGCAAGGTTGTTTTTCAGAGTGAGGGACAGCTCAATTTTACCACTAAGGCTTCCAACTTGCACCGTCTCAAAGGGAGCTGTGGAGGACAGCGGCTCTGTAAACTGTGGATGGGGCTCACATATAATTTTAGGATTCCAGCTGGGGGAGAGTTTTGGCTCGGTTTCCTTCAAAATAAAAGATTTGTGTGTTAAAACATTGTTTATGGGCAACTCTCTAGTATCTGAAATACTGTAGACACCAACCGAAGGGGTGGGTGAGGATCTGCCATCGCGAGACATGACAGAGAACTCATCCCAGAAAACAGTGATTCCTTCCATCTGCATGTTTTTATGTGCGAAAGTGGTTGGCTGATGCACATTCACACTTGGGGTCTCTTCCCCCGTTTCATCGCAGTACACAATTCTGCACACAATTACAAAATCGAGTCAAAGAAAGACCGGCTGTCTAACGTTCAGGATATAATTTAACATAATTCATGCTGTGTACATTTATCAAGTGTTTACACCCCTTGAACATTAGCCTTTAACATGCGTCTGATGTCCACACTTTATAGAATGGAAATGATCTGAAAGCTGTACAAAATGAAATTTTGTTTTGCATACACTCTGTATACAAAATGACAATAAAAGTTGTCTAAGTGTAAGGGTCCAAAATTAATTGTTCCCAAAAAGAGATGGAAGGAAAATGATACAGAGTTTAAAACACCAATTTGCTATAAAAATCTAGAGCGGCATGAATATTTCTCCATCCACCTGTACACCAATGCCGCCCAAATAAAACCCTGTGCAACGAAATGCATTCAAGGGACATTAGGATTTTTAACAGCTCAGAAAGCTCTGCTCAATCCAAATCAATGACGATACTCTGAGCCATGTATACTTAGAAGCTGGGCAGGGAGGGCATTCATAAAATAAGCAGCTACGTGGGCTATGCTGACTCGAAAGGAGCTTCAGAGATCCAGATCAAACTGTTAAACATCTACTCCACACATCTGGTCTCAATCTAGAGTAGCAAGAAAAAAATCCATTGTTAACACAACATCACGAGAAGTAGGTTTTAATCTTTACGACAAGCCAAGTATGCAACAGCAAATATATGGAAAAAGTGTTCAAGTCAGGAACTTTTCAGCCCAAAGGCAAAACTCAACATTTAGAGAAAACCCACGGCGGTGGCAGCATCATCCTGAGGGATGCTTTATTTTATTATGTTTCAGTAGGGACAGGGAAACTATTCAGAATTCATTATAAGACAGCTAAGGACAGATAAACTTTAGAAGATAAAAATGCAGGACTATGGCCCTAAATATACCAAATGAGCCCTAAAAACCACACAGGGTTTCATTAAGTATAAATTTTGTGTTAAAATCAGTCAGTTACCCTGATGACACTTCAATTTGAATGGACAAAAAAAAATCTCTGAATGTGCAAAGCTTTTACAACAATTTATACAAACTCTTAAGGACATGTATCATTTTCCTTCAAGAACACAGTTACACACTTTCTGTTGGTCTCTTATATGAAAAAATATATTATGATAAAGTGGTTGTAATCTGATTTAGACAGAGGTGGATAATCCAGGTCCCAAAGTTGAAACAATGCATAGATTCCCTTCATCTTCTTCACTACACCAGGTGATTAATTCCCAGTCTGTGTTGAGGAGCTGGAAACACAAATAATTGGAACTAATCTCTGTGATGCTTTTCGCTTTCTAGACCTCAGTTATCCACCTCTGGATATAGATACTCTTAAGGACACTTCTCTATCCTTGTGTGTCATCAACACAGCTACCGGTACTTACTTTCCAATTCTAATTTCAATTGCAATTCCAGTTTTAGAATTTTCTGGAATGTGTTCAACTCGCAAAACCGTATCCAAAAATGTCACTTTGACTCGTCGCAGAACTGAAGGAAAGCCACAAAAAAAAAAAAAAAAGTACATCCTTGTTATTGAATTTTTCTCTTGAGAATGATGAATGCAGATAAAATAGAGCGAAAACATACCTGTTTCTATTGTCTCTGCAAACTTCTCTAATCCTTCGAAAGGCTGAAAGCTTTCTCCCATATCATCTGTGAGCTTTTGGCTCAGGCATTCCTTAGCGAGCTGCATGCTGCTTGTCATAAAACTGGACCAGTACATGGGCTCGGTGCCAGATGCTGAAGGAAGATTTTCATACATGAAAACAACCCGTTTAATTAAGCCCCTTCCAATAACATATTTCCTCTATCAGGCATATGCAATAGACAGACAAAAAGGAGTCTGCTTACCAACTCTAGGCCTTGGTCTGAGCACCATCTCCAAACCCTTCACCTCCAGGGCACAGTTTTCCTGTAGTAGCGCAGCCCATGGAACGGTCAAGGATATTGTTTGGATGAACCCTGCGATTACCTCAAAAGGGGCATCCGCTGTCTCCAGGAGCTCATTAAGAGACTATAAGACAAGATGGGAACCATTTTTAGTTCCTGTTGCAGTCATTGTTGCAGATAATAATTTCTGGTTTCCATTTTTATTCACTTTAACAAAAAATGCTCCTAAAACTGTCAATTTCACACAATGCATACCCATTTATCGAGTGGTACTTGTGCAAGTGACCCAGTGCCTTGGTAGAGATCAAGGCTGAGCTGATCCAAGCTCAGTTTCTCCTGCAGAAAATTGCCCAGGTACCGATGCAGGAGGTACCTGCAGGCTCGCTTTTTGATTGACTCTGAAAATGGCCAAGGCATCTTAACTTGGTAGTGGAATAATGCGGGGGGAATGAAATGGGGGCTTTGTGACTTTGTTATTGTTATACAAGCTATGAAGGAATCACTGATTTTACAGTCCTGTCATCCTGTCGATTTGAAGGTCCTGGAAAAAGGTGAGCTCAAACATCCTTCACATCCCAAGACCTGGGACACGCTGGAGGATGTGTTGACACTCAGAGATGGGTGTGGGAATCGATCCGACTCCAGTTTGCTGCACCTACACAAATGAAAACACATTTGTTATCTGACACCAAAACGTGTTTTAACCTGCCTTATAAATCATAAACAATACCCTTTTTATCTGTTTATACATACGTTTTATTAATAAACGGTCCCGGATTAAAAGCGATATGGCAGACTATAAACAAACAAACAAAAAATAAACCATTTTAACCTCTGTGTGTGTGTACATAGTATGCCCCTACCCCTCAAACTCATAAATGTGCTTGCGAAATCGCTGTTAGCGTCGCAGGAATGAAAACAAATCTATGTCGGATTTAGCTCTGCTAATAAAAACCCAGCTGTCATTATCCAACCAGACATTTGTTTCGAATACCGGTCAGACAAAGGCAAGAGACGTCAAGAGACTTAGCTAACTAGCCGGTTAGTAGTGATGTTTAGCGTAGGGAATATACAGAAGCTACAGCATCCGGTGGCTAACGTTTAGCTAAGGTTATAGCATTGAGCTAGCTAGCAATGTAGCTAAGCTAAAATCCAATATATCCCTTTATAAGCCATTTCACATTGAACATTTAATTATATATATACAATTCACACAAACATATATATGACACGTGCTGTGATTTTATTTAACTTACAAAAAAACAAAAAGCAAGACATTAAATCAGCAGGTAAGTTACCTTCTGACTGAGATGTTTACAAACACTTTCATGACTTCGCACCACTGGATGATGCTGCATTAGAGGTACCTGGGAAATAGGACATTCAAATTCAAAAATAGATGTTTTTATGCCATAAACTATTAAAAAGAAGGGTTTGATCTTCATAAAAATGTTTTTAAATTGTTATCTGCTCTTTTTGTTTTATCTTAATTGTTTGGTTAAAACTCCTATTTTACGCTCCCTTTAATTGTCGGTTGATTTTGAATGCAACACAATCTCTAACCACTCATGGTTCGGTTGGAGCATGATGTCATATCGTGGGGGGACCGTTATGCTCATGGGGGTTCTTTTTACCGATGCAGATTCCTATCGAGCTTTTATGAAGTAAATAATCGCTATCAAAATAACAAAATAGTGGAAGGAGACTTCACCCTCTCTCCAGGCTGTTATAATTACTATTTTGAAGGTTAAGGAGAAACTGGTTGTGTTGGTCCCTCCCCACTCAGAGCTGCTCAGAGAGGGGCTGGAAGCTTCTACAAGCCGGAAGAAGAAAACTAACGAGGAGGTGAGCAGATTAAACGCACTTAACCTAGTCAAAAATGGATTTCTCAACTTCAAACCAAATCGCAGCTCTTTAATTTTATTTAAACTGAAAGCATAGTCATGTTTAAAATCTCGAGAGTTGCAAGAATTGCAATTTAAGTGTTATTAGGTTTTCCTCTATTGAATGGTGGAGTTAGCCCCACTTTTAATTCGAAAACAGGTGATCAGTTTACATGCCTACATTTCATAAAGCAAATTTAAAAGAAATATAAAGTAATTTTCATTTTATTGACGCTCGTGTTCAAATGTTCGTCTCTTTCTTTAGTGTCCACAAGATGTCGCTGTTTCAGCTTTTATCAATTACATTTAGTTAAGAAGATTCACACAGTATTGTAGTAATTACACTATATTACCTTCTTTATGTATATTGTACCTAGAATCCAATATTATAATTAATTTACATTATGTAAATACATTACTTTTTATAATTAAAATGTCAGTATTACAACACTCAATATTTAGTATAGATGAGATAAAGACTACAAAAGTTATATTTTGATTAAAGTACAATTTATCTGACAAAAGTTAGTAAAATATACAAATATAATGGCTCCTCTGTCATTTGTGTTTTGTGGAGGTTGTCTGCACATGCACTCTTTAAATAAAAATCTAAGACTTAGGATAAATTGAAATAATATTAATTTAGAAATTGTACCAGTTATAAAGACTTAAGAGAAAGTATGCATAGTTTTATCCCTTTTCTTATAGTTTGTCATGTTGCAGCCAAAAGCCTTGGTTTAGTTTATTTGAATATGTCTGTGAGAGGCCAGCACATAGTTTGGCTAAAGGAGATTCAATCCATTTTTGTATGAGCTGTATGTCTTTCATCAACTGGCATAAAGAGCTGATGAAAAAAAAAAAAAAGGGCAACACATTGTAAAAAGAATATTTTCCCAATTGAAAAAGGGTGATAATTTGTGATTCCGTAAAAATTCAAAAAATATCCACTGGACTTGGTTTTCAAGATTTGAAGACGTTTCGCCACATTTTTTGAATTTTTACGGAATGACTATGACCTGGATGACTGAGAACCTTCATCAGCAGATAATTTGTGATGTACGTTTTTTATGGGTTGGTATTTGCCAGCTTTTCATAAATAGAAAGGGAATATTCTGCCTGTTGTTTGCACAAAAGTTCAAACTCACTTACTTACTTACTTACTTACTTACTTAAGTTATTTATTTATTTATTTATTTATTTATTTATTTATTTATTTATTTATTCCGGACTCATGGTCCAATAAATACATACATAAAAATAAAATAAAAATAGTTAATGATAAAAACACAATACAAGTACCATTATCGGTTAAATAGGATCTATGAGAAGACAGGAATATCAGTGTCTCCACAGCTTAGACTGATATCGGATTCCACTACGTGTGGTATCAGTAAGTGACAAAATAATATTGACTTTTCTATATGTAGTCCACAGGTGAGCAGTGTACAGAGAGGTACAATATGCATTAAACAGTTCCACCTTGACTTTATCAGTACATGAACCGAATTTACGAGCAAGGGTATTAGCTTGAGCATACAACAATCTACATTGTCTGCAAATATCATCATCGTCTGACAGATTTTCTGTGATGATGTGCCCAAGATACTTGGTTTTGTTTGTAACACCCAGCACAGTATTTGACAGCAGAAAATCTGGAAACTCAGTAGATTTATCTTCCTTACTCNAAATTGAAATGATATTAATTTAGAAATTGTACCAGTTATAAAGACTTAAGAGAAAGTATGCATAGTTTTATCCCTTTTCTTATAGTTTGTCATGTCGCACCCAAAAGCCACCCAAATTTTTGTATGAGCTGTTTGTCTTTCATCAACTGGCATGAAGAGCCGATGAAAAAAAAAGGGGCAACACATTGTAGAAAAAAAATATTTTCCTAATTTAAAAAGGGTGATAATTTGTGATGTACGTTTTTTTATGGGTTGTTATTTGCCAGCTTTTCATAAATAGAAACTGAATATTCTGCCTGTTGTTTGCAGAAAAGCTCAAACTCAGACTTATTTTCATTCAGCTTCAGATATTACCATTAAAAAACAACTTTTTTTTTAGACAATATGTACAAAAACATCTTGGTTTTGGTTTTTGCAAGTTTCAGCAAAGGTTGTTTGTTTATTAAATGTGATGTTTCAGTCAGACCTGGCTGAAGCAACAGACGGGGGTACAGGTCCTATCTTCCCAACTCTCAAGTCAAGTCCAAGTTCTATGGTTTAAATGTAAATTCATTATGAGCCATTATTTAGATCTTTAAGCCATTGCAGGGCCAGTGACTATTTACATCAGTCTATGGATGTAAGGTGGGGTACTTATATGTTGGAGAATCCTAATGTTTGTAATTTCATGGCCTTCGAGGCAGCTTAAACACCAACTATGAAAACTAAAATATATGTGTCCTACCTACACAAGCACTGTGACTGTAGTCATACCATCTGAAAAAAGTTTTGATGCAGTATAGCAGCTATCTTCATTACAGGCATGCATACATTGCTATTAAACGGCTAGTCAGTGTCAATGTAGTCATCTGTGTTTAAAGAAAGCAAACACCAAGGGACAATGCTGTCAGAAGTGCTCGGATGCAAGTCTTTCAGTAACCTTTATATAGCAACTACTAATAAGGATTTTAAATTGGAAACCTTTGCTTTTCGCATCAAAATTCCAGCTTAAGCAGGAAGTAAAGCAAAATGTCCAAACTGTGGTCAGTAATCTAGTTTTATGCAGGAAACAACAGCAGTAACTTCGCCTTTTTAATTAATTCGCCTTCCAATAATAGAAAACCTGGACCGGTTGGCAGTCTGTCGCACAGACACAGAACCAAGCACACGCACACTGATACCTTAGTGACGCCATTTAACCTAACAGTCATGTTTTTGGAATGTGCAAGGAAGCTAGGGTACCTGGGAAGAACCCACACATACAAAGGGAGAACATGCAAACTCAATGCAAAAAGATCCATTGTGCAGCCCCAGAGCTTTAAGCATTGAGTCTTTTTAAATATAACCAAGTCTATCAAATCTGTGAGTCAAGTGAAAGTTCAAGCCTCTGTTTTCTGTTTCAAAGATATAAAAAAAAACAAAAAAAACTTTGTGTGAAGCTGAATCCAATAGCAAAGATCAGGTTTGTGTCAGTAATTCATTCCCATGTGATCCACGGTGAGTTTTTTAATGCTGTGGTTACAGTCTTTGCTTATTTCCCCTCCCATAAAACGGCTGATTCACTGTTTTTCAATGAGGAAGTAATGAGCTGTTCAGTGTCACTGCTGTTGCAGTCCCTCAGCCAACTGAGCCAATTATGATGAAGCCACATGTGAAGCCATTCACAACCGCTGACGCATACTAAAATGTTAGGTTAGGCTGCAACCTAAAGAAAATGGACCCGACATGTTGCAGCTTGTTCAGGAACTGATTAAAATGGTGTGAAAGTACGTTTGGTGTTACTGTCATTTAGGGCTGCAACTAACGATTCTTTTCATAATCGATTCATCTGTCGGTTATTTTTTCAATTAATAATCAGATAGAGAAAGGTTCCTTTAAGAAGGTTTTAACCAGAATTAAACCAGGTGAAACTAAAACTTTTGTGGAGATCTGGATAAAGCATATTGACAGGAGAGAAGGTTTTTTTTCTTATCTTAAATGCAAAATATTTATATATATTTTGTAACAATTTTGGTATAATTACTGCTCTAAATGGATTGCTCTATCAGCCAAAGTCACGTTTTAGATTCTCTATACTCAAGTTAATGATTAAGCCCTACAATAATTAGTGGTTATTATCATAATATCTGTGGGAAATAAAAAGGTTGGCATGAGGTGCTGCTTCGCTTTGATATTATGACAGTAATGTGGAAATATTTTGATTTATTTCTTTGGGGATTTCAGAAAGAGAGGAGACAACAACTAAACTAAACTCAAAGAAGTTCCTCATTTTAGAAGCACCTGAGGTTTGTGTTTTAAAATAGGCTGAACAGTCAGATGTCTGTTTCACTTCTGTTTCAGCCAAATGAGACCCATATCATGTGGTATGGGAAAGAACATGCAACTCTTTCTTTTCTAAAGATCGGGCTGCTCCCTTATAGTAGCCTCTGGTTTCCATAGCAAAAAAGAAAAACTCATGAAGGCCAAGTTCCACTGCAGGGAGATAGCTGTAGCTGTGCATATAAATCCTGCTGCTCTGTGTTGCAGATGGAGATAGACTGTCCCCCAGAGGAGTCCATAACATCTACGTTCGATGAGGACTCGGTTGAACTGGGAGACGTCAAGGATATGAGACTGGAGGCAGACGCCATCGTTAATGACGTTCTCTTTGCTGTAAACGAAATGCACGTCTCCCAAAGTCTCGCCAGAGCATTAGACATGGCGTACATCAATGTGGAGACGAGAGAGGGCAACCGTTATTGTCTGGAGCTGACCGAAGCCGGACTCAGGGTAGGAGACACTTATTCACAGTTTTTTTTTTTGTAGTTTCTTAAAGAACCAACTAATGTTCTCTCTAAACAGGTGGTGGGCTATGCTTTCGATGAGGTGAATGAGGAGCTAAACACCCAGTATCACGAGACGGTTTACTCTCTTCTGGACAACCTCAGTCCAGGATACAGGGAAGCGTTTGGGAACGCTCTACTGCAGCGGCTGGAAAGGTTAAAGCAAAACGGACAGTAAAAAAGGGACAAACAGCATGTGGGTCACTTTACTGTGGCCTGTCTCACGTGATGCCCAATAACCTAGTTGCCACTACTAATAAAGGCTGCAGAGCCTATCAACCTAATTTTATTCTCAAAATTTCATAACATTGAAGGACTTCATGTTAGATTTAGCCGCTGCTTCAGGCTGGCTGTTTGGGATCTGTTGCAACAGTGTGCTGTTTACTTTACTGTGAAAATATCTTATTTCTTCCATGTGTATTTAGTGACTAAGTGAAAATGCTGCTCCTTTTAAAACTCATCAAAACCAAGCATAGAGAAGCTGTTTCATTTGATCTTGTTCCCCTATTGAAGCTGACCTGATACCTGCTCAGATCTTGCTTAACCAGTTTGTTTTCACCCCAGATCTCCAGTAAGCAGTTGCTGCCTTAACGAGTGAGTTTTTTAACGAAAACTACTAAGGTTCATTGATATTTAGTGTGAGAAGTTTCGGTTTGAACTCATTTAGCTTCATTTTTCAGCATTTTGTTTAGGCTGGAACTGCTTTTCAGTTCCTATCATCTAGTTCACCTAAAGTAGGGCTGAAAAGATTGATTGTGATTAATCAATTATTGAATTAATCATCTAATTTAGTAATCGATTAATCGTTAACTGGAGACTCTAAAACTGACAGAGAAACCTTCCCTTAGAGCTGTTTTGTGTCAAAACTGTAATAATATATATACATATATATATATATATATATATATATATATATATATATATATATAAACATTTTGCATCTAAGACAAGAAAAAAAAACTTTGTCATCTGTCAATCTGCTCTATGCAGAAATTCTCAAGTGGAAAAGTTTTAGTTTCAGCTGTTTTAATTTCATTCGATTTAAATAGTCATTAGTTGCAGCCAAAATCTATACATATGTTTGTTTTTTTGAACGCTTGCATCTCAACCTGCAATTTAAGCTGTACAAAAGCTTTTATTGTGTTTTTTTCATTGAATCATGTGACTCGTTATGCCAGAAATAGCATTTATTGGTCTCCAGCTAAGATTTTAAAGCTGCTTTAAACATTTTTTTACTGTAAATATAACCTGTGTCATAACCTAGACATAATCCTTTAGTGTTGTAAGATTGAGGAAGAAAAACTGCTCTCTTCCTGCATTTATACATTCCCTCCCTTGTTGTTGCCCTTTGCTAACAATAAAATCTCAGAAATATGTCAATTGTGTGCCGTCTCTTTGAATAAAATGTCCCTGTAGGAAACAAAAACACCTTCATGGGGAAAATACATGTGTAGCATTTCCTACTGTTTATATCTTATCATGCTAATTGAATTAGGCTCTACTTGGTGCGTCAATCTATATTTTCTTTTACTGAAGCATTTCCCCCTCCAAACTTTGCAGCATTCTTATTTCTATAGCTGATTAAGCCCAACCAATGAACCTCTTATAATCAAGCAAACATCCAGAGTTAAAGGATCAAAATAAATATGTTTCTAGTTTGTATTCTTAAAAAAATAATTATAAAAATATATTTAACCTGGTGCAAATATTGGACTTGGCTTATTTTAAAACACATTTGTTGCACATATCAGTTACTAGAAATTAAAACTGAAAAGGGCACACTGTAACAGCATAACAGGCAGATAAAGAAAGGTTCAACTACAAACTGAAACAGTCAAAAGCAGCTCGTAACAAATATGCTCTTATCATTGATTTAAAGCCACTCAGGGTTTCAACACTCCTGGAAGTTTGTTTCAGATTAGTCTTTCCGTAAAAGTTCAAAACAATCCACTGGACTTGGTTTCCAAGATTTGAAGAC
>NW_015150832.1:179363-248712 GCF_000732505.1 Cyprinodon variegatus
AATTAGAACTAGAAGCTGCTTCTTTGTGTTAAGGGGAGTGGTGGCCTAGTGGTTATGGGCATAGAGCTTGGAATCCTGAGGTTGTGAGTTTGAAACCCACTTCCCACAGACTGCCACTGAGCAACACCCTTAACACCTCATTGCCCCACGATTGCAACCAACTGCTTCTCAAGGGGATGGGTTAAATGCAGAGGGAAATTTCTCCAATGTGAGATACATAAAGTTCAATTGTCATGTGTGATTCTAGGTATGCAGAGTAGCCTTAAAGACCAGAGAGGCTTTGGTGGTTGATACGCTACCAAGTCTGTAATGTGCTTTGGTGTTAAGCCATTCAGTGATTTATAGACTAACAGGGAGCCAGTGTAACAACTGTAAAACTGGGGTGATGTTCTCCACTTATGAGGAGGCAGGCAGCAGTGTTCTAGATCCGCCGTCTGGTCTGCTTTTGAGGCAGACCTGTGAAGACACTGCTGCTGTAATTTATTAAACTAAAGATAGCACATTGGTGAGATTTTCAGAGACCCTGCATGGAACATCCTTTAATCCTGGAAATGTTCCAGTGATAAAAGGCTTCATTTCTTCTATGCATTTATCCAGTAGACTGAATCCCAGGTTTTGTTCGATCAATATCTCAACCTTAAGAAACCAAACCTTTTATTTTCAGATGCAGAACATCTGAGAAGTTTGTTCATGTACTGTAAAATGTATAGATACTTTGTTTGTGCTCCTTTTCCATAATTATTGTAGTATTTCCATGGAGGCAGTCACTCTGTGGCAATGCTGGTATATAAAGGAAAACGATTCCAACCTACATGACATGTCTACCCAAATCTAGAGCCTCGGTATTTTAGCTAAAGTCCTAAATCGATTAGATTTTGATTCATACAGTTCTAAATTGATTAATTTCGATTCGATATGTTTTTACAATAATGAAAGTGGTTAAACTGTTTCAAAAATACTCATGTATTTTATTTTTTCATGTCATATTAAACTCAAAATGCAAACTTGTAAATCGGACAGTTTAAACTTGAGATGGGAAGAAAACTGTCTCAAAAGTGCAAACTT
Source organism: Cyprinodon variegatus (assembly GCF_000732505.1). NCBI lineage: Eukaryota > Metazoa > Chordata > Actinopteri > Cyprinodontiformes > Cyprinodontidae > Cyprinodon > Cyprinodon variegatus. Next base: position 180,429 of record NW_015150832.1, read on the forward strand.
GTTTGTGAAAAGTGAAAAAGTGAAGCCTCACACGAGCAAGCAGACGTGACACAGTGGAGACACAGCAGACATGCATGAGCTGCATTATCTTCACTGCACAAACCATATTTGCAGCTTTGTCTCTAACAACTACAGGGTGTTTGCTGTTCAGTCCCCATTTGTTAATGTCTTTAGTCAACATTTTGGCTGTATTTGCAGCTGCCTGGCTTGAAGTAATCTTGGTGGTCTGTAGCACAAGCTGCCACTCAATCTTTGTAATGGGAAGTCACCTTAATGTCACATATCCAGCACATTAGCCGTTTTAAATCCAAAATGGTTCCAGACATCAGACTTCAGTTGAGACAGCTTGCTGAGCGGTGTTACTTGGGTTGGCATTTGCACACGCCTACTTAGTTGAATGTGAACGTCACATGCGTCACTAAAACTCATTGATCTCATTCCCTACACATTGATTTTGCCAAAATGCAAAGGAATCGATCCAAAACCTTTTTTTTTACCCACCCCTACCCAAATCACTGTAAAACTTAAGCTGGAATCTCAAACGATCATTCTTTGTCTCTTCATTGAGCAAATCCAGTCTCTTAACTAAAAATAAGATGCAGACTTTGCTAGTTCAGAAATATCTACGCACAAAGACTTCAGCCACTGCTTCTCATGTCCCAAATATGTACGACGCCTCTTGAAGCTTTAATACACACATTTTTCGTCTCCATCAATCCCTTGCTTACATTTTTTATAAGGCTAGCTTTTTTTTTTCTCCTTCCGCAAAACTTTCCAGTAGCAATTATGTTTTGTAGCTCAACCTCCATGTAAACCAAAGACTTAGGGCTATTTCTATGATTAAAATAGAAAATCCCTTTATTGTCCCACAATGGAGAATTATTTGTATCATAGAGACTTCCAATTTTATTTCATAACAATTGATATAAAGTCAATACACTTGCTTTAAAGGTACAAGCTCATTCAGACTACAAGAAATAAATGTTCTTACAGTTCTTTATTATCATTTTGGTTGCATAGTTTCAATTCAACAGATCTGCTAGTAGATCATTGTGAAATATTACAACTTATTAGCAAAGACAGAGACTACACAGCAGCCAGTAAACATTTGCAAAGTAGTGGAATGTCGTTCATATTTAGCCTTATTTACAAACTTTTAATACTTAAGCTGAACATAAGGCAGTTAGTTATCAAAATGTGTGGTATTGTTCCAGAATTTAACATGTGCTGTGAATGAGGAAAAAAGAAATCTCAAGAACCAGAGATATTAGATTTTTCTTTTTTTTTTTTTACTCAAAGCTGAATCCCTTCTTAAAAGCAGCTCATCTGAGGTTCTTCTGTTATGATGGCTTAGCTCACAATCTGAACTGGGAATTTGATGCAGAACAGGTCTTTGTTGTCTTTATCTCTCAGCTCCCACTCCACAACACATTTGATCTAGAAATACAGAAGGAAGTCAGTAACCACAGTGCATCAGATGTTGGATCAAATAAATGAGGAAGAAGTTAACTGTTGCCATTAGATTCAAACTGCTTTGATTATAGAAATAGTCACTTAAATGTGAAGCATGAGGAACTGAGTCACACTTACAGAAGGATACTCGCTCTTTACTGGTAATGAAGCCTGGTAATTATAGGTCTGGCCCTTCGTGATGGGACACTGGATTCCAGATCTGCATCCATCTGGCACAGGGATGGGGAAAGGGAGCGGGACACCTGCGACAATACCATGAACCACAGCCGTGCTCGTGTCGCTATCCACATCTTTAAAGGATGTATAAGAACAGATCAATACACATATTTGAGTTGGACTACTTTGAGGGTGAAAGCATCTCATTGAGAAACAACACGTACTGCTAATGAATGTGACATTGACGCTGTAGGAGTCTCCCTTGTGAAGCTGACAGGGTTGCGAGGGACAAGGGTTGATGTCCACGCCGGTTACCTTGCCTGAAACGGAGCCTGGGAACAAAAATGGAGAGAAACTGGGTTTGTAGGATACAGACTTATTTCCAGGGTCCTGAAACACATTGAACAGATCGTCATAGCTAAATAACTCATATTGGTTTATGCTGGAGAAGAAAAGTCTTAAATTAGTAGCTTAAACTCATAAAAAGGCCTGTTTCCAGGCGACCAGCAGACCTGATTATAAAGTAAAACATGGTGGAACATCAAAAAACGCATCATCTGTGCTAAAACCAGATGAAATAGAATGGCGGAGTGAAGTCCAATCAGCTTAGGCTAATAATTAAGTGTTTCCACAGGAAAACTTACATTTCTCAGTAGGCAAATAAAGAAAACAAACAGTTTGACACCCTCCTACAATAGAATGATAAAATTATCTAGTTTATCTGCAATTTTTTTGAGTTGCATTCACTTTAAGAGGAGTTAAACTCTAAAATAAGATAGAAAAAACACTGCAAGAAACAAATCTGTATTTCAGCCATGTGAAGAAGAAATAAAGGAATTGAAAAATGCAAATCTTCCTGTGTCTGCAGAATGACTGTAAAAAAACAATCTTTAACTGTTACCATGAGTAGCTGATTTAATCAGCATGAGTTAAATCGGGGGCGGGGGTCCATTATTGGATTTTTTATTAAGTACAATAATTGGTGGGACCTGATAATAGAACTTAATATTCAAATTTGAAAATTTCCTGTGCTTCGTTTCGATCTTAATATTAAACTTTGCCCTTTAAATAAATGCTGGCCTTCAAAAACAAACAGCAATAGGCTACTTCCCATTTAAAACCCCGACGTTTCCTAATCCAAGGCACTTTTAATGTTTTTATTATTTATTTTTTATATTTTTCAATGTTTTTATACATTCAGAGAGAATAAAGAGTTAACACAAAAAAGAAATGAAACTCTTAGGTGAAATGAAACTCACCACAGTCCAGGTATTTCACCGGCTGCGCCCAGCTGACTCCCATCAAGCAGAGCAAAACTATTAAACCAGTCCGCACATCCATGTTTCTAATCTTGTGTTTGAGCCTAAAAAAGAACACCATTTGTTAGAATACGTAACAAAATGAGTCGTTAGTTAAAAACATGGTAAAATGTGCCTGAGTATCGATGTACCAACCTAAAAGTTAACAAGTGACAAAACAATAAATGGAGACGAACAGAACCGGTCGCCTCTGTCACCCAGGTATCTACTGCAGCTTTTATAAGTTTTCACCTCCAAATAAACACGCAGCTCCACTATGAAACCAACAAGCTGTTATTTCCGTGAATAGAATCACGCGATTCAAGTCACGCCCTTTCTACTTCTCTGCGCGTTATGACCAGCTTTAATACGTTGAGGTGCAACACTGCCACCTACTGGCCTGACGTAAACCCAACGCTTCCCTGTCTTATTTTACATTTTGTCACAATTTTTTTTATATGAGAGTCTATAGAGGTTTTTTACGACACATATATGGCACATTTATACCAGAAATGTGGAAATAGCCGTAATGGATTGTGGGATAAACAAAGTTCCATTGAAAAATGTGTTATAAATAGTGCTGCTGAAGAGGGAGGGTTGAATGTGGACTGACTCAGTTTGGTGCCTTTAGGCAAATAACATGTTTAAACCAAGAAAGAACCCTTTGGTTTGAGCACATATCCAAATTATCCTTTATATATTGTCTCTGAATTATGTACATGTTTTTCCTTTAATACTGCAACTTCTGCGGTCCCATTTGAATTAACAGATGTAAACAAAAACAAAAAAACTCAGCCTTAATGTATATTTTACTTATTGTTATTATTATTTATTTTTTGCTTGTTCTAGGGTTTTTATTACATTTTGCGATTTTTTCCTATTTCGACCGACCTATTTTGCTTCTTCTAAAATTTCTTGCACCCTAAAACTGTCGTTCTTGAACTGCGAAACAGAATTTATGACCAATCACATAGCACAACAGTGGAAATAGGGGCGTATCCATTCGGCTGAGAAATATTTCAACCAATCAGAACGCTCTGTGTGTGTTGCTACGTGGTGGTAGTAAAATTTTCCCCGAGGTCTATTATGAAAGATGTCTGCGTTTAAAGGAGCAATGATAACTGCGTCAAAGTCAAAAGTGCTATGCCTTGCGAGGTAATTTGAACTTTACAACACTGTAGAAGTAATTTCAGAACTTCCTTACTTAACATGATATTTTATTATAGTGTCGAAGTAATTAAAGACTGCTGTCGGTTTGTATTTATCTCAGTTAGCAAGCTAGCTGTCAGTTCAACCGTTAAGTAAAGCTAGTTAGCTTAGATGCTAGTAGCTTTAAAGGTATTTTGACAGTCGACATGTAAACACAGCTCTGTGTTTTAGGGCGTCCATTCTCCTAAACAACGTCGGCGTTAAGAAAGAGCTTTACCGGCTTCCTGAACGCTCCAAACCGCTGTACATAGCGGGGCAGCGGAGCTTCAGCAACGCCTCCGCCCGGAAGGAGCAGTCTGGGGAGCCGAGCTCATCAGAAGACAAGGTGCTCCTCACCGATTCATGCGTGAAGGTACGTTAATACTCACGATCAGGCTTTAAAATGTCATCTTTTTAGGCTGAGCGAACAGAAAAACACAATTTTGATCGAAACCGTTAAAAGTAGGGATTAAACGTTTCTGAACCATCAAGCATATACATCTTCATCGTATATTCCCCTTCTTAAGTTGCCAATCTTAGCCGATTCCTTGCCAAAAGCATTTTTTATTTACAATATAAAGTGTGTCAGACAATATTCAGGGAATGTCACCGTTTTTCCAGATTTTTATGATTTTTAGTATTGATTTTTTAAAAGTAATTTTAGTCTAAACTCTGTATATGCATTTTTTTTTATAAATGGGAAAAACTAATTACTTTTCAACCTAATTGTTGATTTAATATGATGTTATATATAATCAAAGGTTTTATGTTTTGTTAACTCCAGAGGCTTTCAGAAATCATGGAGAAGGGCGAGTATTTAAGAATACAGGTGGAAGGAGGAGGCTGTTCTGGATTCCAGTATAAGTTTTCTGTAGATCGCAACAAGAATGAAGAAGATAGGTAACGCTTTCCGCACACCTTCGTCTCAAAAATATTGGTTCACATAGATTTTGGGGTGTCCTGCTTGCCTCATCTAATCCACCCCTGGGTTCTTTCTGCTCTGCTTTCAGGGTGTTTGAGCAGGGTGGCGTAGGCATCATCGTTGACCAGGAGAGTCTAGAGTTTGTGAAGGGATCCACTGTGGACTTCACTCAGGAACTGATCCGCTCCACCTTCCAGGTGCTCAAAAACCCTCAGGCAGACCATGGCTGCTCCTGTGGAAGCTCCTTTTCTGTTAAACTATGATCGGTGCATCTCCACTGTTGAATGTGTTGATTCAGTATTTTATTAGGTGGATATCTAGAACAAAATAATGATTTTTTTTTTTTTGAAAAAGAAAAAAAAGATATGTGTCATTATTAAGTTTTCTTGTTGCTAACATTTGCATCAGTGGAAGGCTTTATTCAGGCAGTTTTTGATTCTACTAACAAAAAAATCAACCTTTTAACCTGAAGAAAACAGAAATCAGTATCTTTAATATGGAGACACTGTAAGCACATTGACAAAGAAAATGTTGCCCCTCTGCAGTGCTGTTGCTCTATGTGAAGTTAAACGGTCTGCATTATGTCAGTCAAAGGGTTAGTGGATGGTCTTTATTAGAAAGCAAATATGATAAGAACAGTAGCAGCTTAAATGATTTCATTTCATTTGCCTCAGATGCCGTATTTATGCTCCGTTCCACAACTAATTGTTGTTGGTAATGACAACAGTTCATTAGTTGGAAAGAGTTTTTAATGTTTCAATAAGATGATGTGTTGGGATTAACTTTAACAGCTCAGGATGTTACATTACCACTTTGCCACTTTATCTTTCTACCAAAATGTTACTGGAATCTCATCAGATTCTGTAGGTTTGTGTAAAGGAAGGTGCATTAGCTTTAATAGTTAATGCTAAGATGCAAACACTAAAAACTAACTTCATAATCTAGTGAGTAAAGGGGTATTTTGCTGTTTAAATCAGTTCTCTTCCACCAGTAACACTGAAACTGGAGATTAATTTGCCAGCTTTGTGTTTTCCTTTTTCTTCTTGTGTGTTTGTGAAAATACGAGAAAGTGAATCCAATATATTGATTATTTAGTCTGCTATTTGAAGACGTGTACAGCAGCTGATGTTTTCCTACAGAACAGAAGATTTCTGTAGTGTTTTGTGAGTTTCCTTCCTGTAAATGATGTAAATAAGTCTGAACTGCAGTGTGATTATAAAGGTTTAATTTATCGTGTCAGATCTAAAATAAACCAGGCAATTTATGAAGCACATTTGTGATGTGATAAATTTTATTATCTCAATGAAGCAATTTCCTAAAATTCTAAGACTGGGCGCATAAAATTTTTACATAACTAAACCGACAGAAAATTGGAAAGTAGCGGAAAGAAAAAAAATATTCAGCTCCCCTTTCTCTGCTAAGCTAAGCTAGCTTTATGTGTAAGTATTGATCAAAGTGTTGAGCAGACACAATAAAGCACTGAAACAAGAATAGAAGAACGCAAAAAGAAGTGAAAAAATAATTTGGTAAAAGAAAGAAATGAAGTGTTTTTTTGAAAATACAAAGTGAGGAGGCTGGGAATGATTCAAAAGCAAAACTTTTTTCCCCTCTATGCTTTTTCTCCTCAATCTCTAGCAGAATTGTTTCTCTGCTCCTATTAAATCCATCGCAGGCTGTTTGCAGAAATTCCCTAATTAGCAAACAGGAGTCCAGCTGTGTGTGATCTAATCTCCGGATAAATGCAGCTGTCCTTGGAAGGCCTCAGGTTTGTAAGTGAACAAACGTCAATGAACAGAGCGGACAGGTCAGAGATAAGCTGCCGAAGCATTGAAAGCAGATAACAATAGAAAAACAATCATTAGGAACATCTTTTGGTTTTAGTGTTTATCTAATGAGAACTGAAACCAACCTGCTTTTTTCATCCTGCCATTCAAAATTTTATTTTAAAAATCTAAAGATAAGAAATATGAATTTTTACAATCTAAAATTTTACATTTCTTAATTTCTAACATTCAAATCTTAGTAAAACATGGTAAACTGAACTTATTTTTTTTTTTTTTGAAGGACTTTAGATCTAGCATTGTAAGACATTTATTCAGTTACAGTGAAGCACAATTCCTGGTAACTGAAGGAGCTGCAGAGACCTACAGCTCATATGGGTGAATCTGATGACGAGACAATCTTCTATGCAAAAGTGGGAAAGCAAGGGGTCATATTTAAAGATTGACCATTTATTTTTGAAGTAGCAGGTGTTGGCCATCATGTGGGAGAAGGTGGTCTGGTCATATGAGACCGAATTTAACAGGAAAGGGCTGAGTGTTCGAACTGCACCATCATCATGGTGACCAGGGGCAGCATGATGCTGGGGGAGGTTTATTTTTCCAGGATGGACTGAATGTCAGAGTAGAAGTTAAGGAGTTTGATAATTTAAGATGGAAGTTGACAAGCAATTGGATCGTCCATCCATCCATTATCTGACACGCTTGTCCCAATTGGGGTCGCAAGGGGTGCTGGTGCCTATCTCCAGCTGTCAATGGGCGAGAGGCAGGGTACACCCTGGATAGGTCGCCAGTCCATCGCAGGGCAAAACTGAGACAAACAGGACATACAACCATTCACTCACACCTAAGGAGAATTTAGAGAAGCCAATTAACCTAACAGTCATGTTTTTGGACTGTGGGAGGAAGCCAGAGTACCAGGAGAGAACCCACGCATGCTCAGGGAGAACATGCAAACTCCATGCAGAAAGACCCCGGGCCGGGAATCGAACCCAGAACCTTCTTGCTGCAAGGCAGCAGTGACTCAATTCATGTCAACATGCCGGTGTAAAAAAAAAAAAAAAAAAAAAAAAAAAGGAAGAATATTAAAGTTCTTTTTTTTTTTTTATTAAAATGGAGTTTAAGAAACACTTCACAAAAATATACAAAAAGAATATCTACAAATGGTATTTACAATGGTGAAATGTAAATCAAAATATGCAGCAACATTTGTTTAGTAGTTAGTATTTAAATACGTGGAAATAGTTTTTCACTTTTTATATTAGACCGTGGTAAACATTCCATTTTCACAATAAATGTTATCACACAAAAACATTAGTTACTCTCCATAAAAGTCACACTGTTCATATTCAAGAAAACGCAACGATAATATAGCAGCACACCAAAGAAAGTGACGGCAAAAATTGCAACAGTGCATTAAGAGGTCAATATACAGCAGTTTTTTTTTGTTCATTTTTGTTTTCTGAGGAATTTGGTCGGACAGATTGTCTTTCTGTAAGTTTTTTTTTTTTTTTTTTTGTTCATTTTTGTTTTCTGAGGAATTTGGTCGGACAGATTGTCTTTCTGTAAGCCATGCACGCTCGTAAACCATGGAACAGATCCTCTAACAAATACGAAACGTCATGAGGGGAAACATCACTGGGAGGGGTCAGAGGTCAACCAGTCGATAGCACGACCACATAACTCATAAATGATCCACCAGAGCAACACAGTGACCAGGTCAGGTGTACAGTGCATAGTATGCTTTGGCATGCTGACATCCAGAACATAACAGTGGATGTTACATTCAGGAGGAAGGCCACAAGAGATTGAATAACCAGTAAAAAAAAAAACGACGAATGAATTCATGATCCATAAGATACAAAAAACAAACCCCCAAAATCCTCACAGACACTCAGATTAAGGCTAATTCATTAATGCTACATGTTATTAAAAAATGGCATTATCAGAAACAACAACAATATAGGCCTTTCGAGTGTAGAGATGTATACAGATAGCTCTCATTTTTTTTTCCTTCAAAAAAATAATTCACTGCTGAATGATATGCACACATTAGGTTTTCCTCCTTTATAATCATGGGTTACACAAGAGTCTGTTTGCTCTCCAACTGTTTTCATGACTCAAATGAAAATGAGTTTAGCACACATGCATGCACCAAGGTTTGAGGCAGTAAATAGAATCACGACTTTCACTCATCAAGCTGCCACGTCTGTCCTCCTCATCCTTTTTTCCTCTATTCATGGAGCCGTGATGGGAGACGCTGACGCTCCTATGATGCAGGACGCTGGTCCAGGCGGGATTCTCAGTGAGGGGCGTGGACACACCTCCACACAAAAAGGCTGTAGATGAATGCAGAGGAGTGGAACGTGTGCATCAATCACAGTGCTTTTAATTCTGAATCTTTTCGCATTTTGTCGGATTAAAGCAGTGAGTAATTGTGCAAACAAAAGGAAAACTGTTAGAAACACTGTTTACGTAGAAAAATGTAAAGTGTGGGTATTAATTCCCACCCCTTTACTCTAAAGCCTTAAAAAAAGTCCTAAGGAATATCAAGTCCTGTAACAGGCGTTGAAATGAGACCAAAATTTTCATAGTAATTCTAAAAGAAAAACTATTATCTCCTATTCTCACAGACTCTGTCATACGCACAGCTGTCTGATACATACTTAAATTTCTAAAACACAAGCAACACAGGAATTCAAACATAAAGAATAAAGTGGATCTGGTTAATTTCAAAATAAGAGAGGAGGCTGTCTGGATTATGGCTGAAACAATTAATTGGTTTAATAGTGATTAATTGTATAGTGTACAGTATAGACACTCTAAAACATGCCTTTAGCTAACAGTGAAACCCATTCGGAGCAGCAATTATACCAAGATTGTAAACAAATATTAAAACATTTTGCATTCAAGATAAAAAAGTAAAATATTCCGTCTGTCAATATGCTCTATCCAGAACCAGAAGTGGAAAGTTTTAGTTTCCACCTGTTTTAATTGCGCAAAACATCTTCTTTAAGTAACTTTTTGCTATCCGATTATTAATCATAAAAATAATCCACAGATTAATTGATACAGGAATGCATTTACAGGCATCCGGTGGGATTTCCTACAAGAGACGAGAATTTATCCATTTAATTTATCCCTTTGGTTTTAAATGAAAAAAAAATTTTAAACTACCTCAACGGGCGTGTATCCATTTAGTCATGAACACAAAAGCAATAGAATTACTTACTTTTTGGTGTTTTTTGAAGCGTATGGCAATCATACCTTAAATTGTTTTATTTTTAAACGCAAATCTGACATTTCGCTTATGTGTATTGACTATGGGTATGGTGGTGTGAAGGGGTATGCTCATCTAACAGAACACCAGATTACATTCTGATCAGATGTTTAACTTCCTGCAAGATAGCAAACCTAAAAATACTGACAGAGATACAATGAAAAGCTTAATCTAGTTGAGAATTTGCGTAAATACATAAAACTCGATGTACATCTAGGCTCTATCCGATCTAAGCTATTTTGCAACAAAAAAAGGGGACAAAAAATAGTCCTTAAGTTTGTAACACTGTTATGTAGTGAAATGTTTATTTACTGAGAAAATTAAAAAATCCATTCCTTCCTCCCACTTTGGAATTATGCACAACTTTGTGTTGATATATCCAATATAATCCTGTTAAAATGCCTTAAAGTTTGGGGTTACAGCCTATAACTCTGCTCTGTCAGCCTCAGTCATACCTCCTGTCATCGCCGCCAGCGCTGACCACGAAGCGATCTCCGTTTGTGAAGCGAACATTTGTCAGGTGAGCGGAATGACCCAGAAATCGTTTGTGTTTGGCCTAAAAGGAGACGGAAACACAGATACAAACCCCATCAGAGCAGATAGATCCATGAACAAACACTAATACAACATTTTAAACAGCATGGTAGAGAAAAAAAAGGGATTACTGAAAGAAAATCACATGAAGACTGAAACCCGGCATGGTTCATTCATAAAGCACCCAGAAATCACTAATTACCACTAGGGGGCAATAAAGATCAAAAGTGATGTTAAGACTAAAGTGAATGTTCTCAGAACTAAACCGTCTTCAATGCAGCGTTTCAAAGACAGAATAATTATCACAGCAGTAACAATAATATAAAGCTATACTTACAAACTTCTCCGGAGAGGGAAAGTCAAACAGCTTTACCATTCCAAAATCATCTCCTGTTACAATGTTAAGGCCTGAGTGCGACACACAAGCACAGGTCACATCTGCTTTATCTGCATTACGGGACCAGATTCCCACCACTTCGTCTCCCAGGACACTGTCATAAACACAAAGAACGCAACGTCAATAATCCTCCTACATTTACAAAAGAAAGCCTTCAAAAGGTGCGACCACACAATGAAATGTTCCATTTTATATTTTTATGTGATAGATACTGTAAACAAAGCAGAGCAGAACCGTGAGGTGGAGGGAAACATGGGAAGTCTTTTGGGGTTCTTCTCCAAATGTTTTGTATCTACTGATGTTTTTAAAAATTCTTCACTGGATAATAACTGGAGCTCAGTCAGATTGGAATGAGAGAGAGAGCTGGACTTTGACTAGGCCATTCCAACACATGGATACACTTTGATGCTTGTAAATGGCTCTATGTTTAGTCTTTTGGAACTGCGTGGGAGTGTTGGAGTAGTGGGTTAGAGTAGTGGACTTGTGCTCTGAAAGGTTGCAAGTACCCGGTTTGATCACCACAGTCTGCACCCCGGGTTCCTGAGCAAGACCCTTAAACCTACACTGCTCCCCGAGCGCCACACAATGGCAGCCAACTGCTCCCCAAGGGGATGGGTTAAGTGCAGTTTTTTTTTTTGCACCCTTTTAGCTCACTTTTAGTCACTACGGAAGAAACACACCCACACATTAGAAAGTTAGTTTTTTCTGCTTTTTATCACACCACAATTTATCATTGGAGCTTGCCATGATGCTGTTTGTTCACTGATGTTCTGTAAAAACCTCTGAAGCCTTTATAGAAGAAACTGATTGATACTGGGATTACGATTTATGAAGCTGAGTTACATTAGATTTGATATAGGGGTATCAGATGGAAAAGCATCTTCAATCCCTTAGTATTAAATATAAAATCCCCAAAAACAGAATATTTTTTGAATACTTTTCGGATGCCTGTTGAAATATTTCTTACCTAGTCCAAGTGGCCCAGGTAATCCTGTCAATTTGAATCTGTTCCGTGATCTGCCGCCCAGACGGCACCTCATAGACGAGCCGCTTGTAAGCACCTGTGGAAATCTGTGCAACAACAACAAGACTTTGAAATAACATACCAACAAAGGGTATGAGATTTGGTATGAATTAGGTTTTTACCTGGATGTAGGAGCTATCTGCAGAGAAATCCATCTGCATGACAAAGCTGGGAATGTCCCTGCAGCAGTTGATGCGGTTCAGCTGCGGGCCGAGCGTCAGGTCATAAAAATCAACGGCGCACTCGGTGGAGCCGACAGCCAAGAAACGGGAATTTGGACTGAACCTGCAACCAAAATATGAAGTAAATTTGTAAAAACGCAGCTTTTACTTTTTCACCGTAAAAATCCACAGTTAAAGAGATTCATCAAAGTCCACCATCATTACCTGATGTCTTGTATAGAGGAGCGCCTGTCTCTTTTCTTGCCCCAGATTTTAAGCGAAGCAACCAGCAGGATGATGAACTCTCCGTTCTTCATGCCGATGGCCACCATGTCCCCCTCAGGACTGTAACTGATGGTGTGCGCTGGATGGCCCAGGTTTACCTTATTCAGCATCTTCTGTTTTCCACATTGGGACACAGAAACTCAGACTTAGCAATATTTAAAGAAACAATTGATGGGAATGCAAGCTAAGACAGTCAAGCTGAATCACCCTGACCTTTTCCGGGATGTCCCACAGACGAACGGTGCCGTCCTCAGCGGCAGAAAGGAAAACGTCTCGTGAAGGATGGGTGCCCAAACCCCAGATGGGGCCGTCCATGTGTCCGTTCACCAGAATGTTGCACGCTGCATTCTTCTCCCCCACTTCAATGATCTCAGCGTTCCTGGTGCCCACCAGGATTTTACCCTGTTACAAAAACAACTAAAAGTCACCAGAAAGCAGAGGAAGACATTTAAATAATTACATATAAAAAAAAACAGTATTACCTTTCCTCTGCACACAGACCGGACGCAGTCTATGATCTGTCCGGTTTCCAGTCGAAAGGCTCTGCAGCGTTTCAGCTCCTGGTCCCAGAGCTTCAGAGCACCTCCTTCCTTTGATCTGGAGAAAGATTGTTGCTTTCATCAGCCAACTGATATCACAGCATACCTACCTTACTGGTTTATTATAGAATTTAAAGCCTTGAGAAAAATACATTTTCAAAGACCTTCAACACATTCATAGGAAAAAAAAAACTAGAAGTAGTTCATTTTCTTTTTAAATTTGTCAGTCTCTTATGTCGCTGTGAAGGAATTTCAGTCCAATCTGAAATTCTCTTAATCCTCATAAAGTCACATCACAACGCTTCGGTCAGGAAGGTGTCTGGACACTTTCCTTACAAACACTTACTGAGATACTTTGTTCAACAGAGGAGTTTATCTTTAAAATGATATCTGCAATTTGCAGTGACCATGTGCTGGAATCACCTCTTCACTGTCGTGCACAACAGGTGGTTTGAAGCATTAAGATAATCCTCCTCACAATACTGCATTGTTCATTATGGTCAAACAACTTGAGCTAGGTGTTTCTTGTCCAAAGACACCTTTGCTGAATCTTATTTTCACTGCTGATTATTTTAAAGCCAGGTTATGCTGCCATATTATTGGAGTAAGAAGAGACATAAGCAAAACTATGGAAAGCTAAGTCGTTCAAAAACAGGTGACTTCTGACATGTGGACAACACAGGACTAACGCATGTTTTGTGCTCCGCTTGTAAATTGCCAGCATGTTGTCTTCGCCTTTAATCTCTCTGATTTCATGTGGTTATGAGCCATTCTGCTACTTGTCCAGTTTGAGCTGGTAGATGTTGTTTTTTTCCATTTGGCTGCTGAGTGGTAGAGTTCTTATAAGCTCTTGAGGTTTGCCATCTAAAGAGCACTTCTTTTTATTGGCATCATCTATAAAGCACACCAAGAATGAGCCTAAGTTTATTCAAATACAAAACCCGTTTTAACAATTATCAAAAGAAAATATAACACAATTTTATCTGTAATGTAATAAAATTGAAAATGAACAGTTGCAATAATTTTTACCCAGACATTATTGTTTGTACAAATTTACTTCTGGACTGTGTGGAAATCTATGAAAAATAAAATTAATGTAAAGTGTTCCTCTGTTTGTACTTGTCTTTATCCTATTTATAGAAGTAGATATAGTCAATTAAATAGCACTATTATTATGTGGAAATGTAATTATGCTTTCTAAACAAAAAATAGCAGATGTTTGGACACCATCTTGTGTTGTTATACTCTATAAAAGAAATAACAGCTGCTATTTATACCTGAACTGCCTCAAAGGGTCGTCAAAAAAAGGAAAACATTAATAGCAACGAAATATTGATAAAAAGGAAACCCTCACCTTTTCTTTTTCAGTTGGCTGTTTCTAAGAATCAGAATTTTTGATAGCTTATAGTCTTTGCTTGTCCATTTTTCCCAGCAGTCTTCAGAACTCCTGTCTGACTTACAATATCTAGTTTTATAATAGAAAAACGTTTTTTGTTGAAATGTGTTATACTTCAGGATTAAATATTATTTTGAGATCCTAACGTTGGTTACTTACATTTCTCAAGTTCTACAAATCAAAACACTCTCTTGCTTCTTTACAGAACTGCAAGCAGCAGCTTTTGCCTGTTTTAGTGTAGATAATATTTAGTTTTTTAATTGGGACTTGCTTCGTAGCCTAATATTAATTGTAGTAACTGGGGTATTCAAGCACAAATAACATTTAAATTTCGCACTTCAAGCACGCACACATACGGACTAGAAAACAGCCAATCAGGAAGAGAGAAGGCGGAACTTAAGGGTGGAGTTAAACAGTGCAATACAGTTATGTGCTGATAAATTAGATGTGCTAAGTTTTTGCAGCACTAGTGGTTCGTTTTTACGACAGTAGGCTGACAGGAAAGGGGGTATGAGAGGGGGAGAGACATGCCTTTAAAGGACCACAGATCGGATTCGAACCCGGGTCGGCCGCGTCGAGGACTAAGGCCTCATTACATGGGTCATGCGCGCTAACCACTGCAACACCTGCACGCCCTAGCAGTGCTAAGTTTAAGGGACAAGAAAAACTGGGCAGGCACTCAAAGCGGCAGCAGCAGCTACCAGGCAGCTGAGCTGCAAAAGGAAAAGAAATGACTGCTGCAACAACACTGTATTGTAAATTATAAACATGTTATTCACATCAAAATATTGGTAGGGACATGACCCTATCATCCCTATCCAAAGCCTATGTCCATGCTTATAATCAAACTTAATTTTAAAGTTAAAACTATTAAGAAAAGGTCAAAATTTAATGAGGTGCAATGATTTCCTCTCTAAGGAATTTAGCCTTCTCCATCCTTATTTTGAACAATCGTGATCAAATTTCTTCTTTACACCGTTCTAGCTGGTGGTGATCAATAAAGAAAAATCCCATGAGTGCGTTGAATGTGTTGGAAAATGTTACCTTTACCAGGGCTGACAGTTAACACAGAAGTACTTACGGTCTTTCTTTGCCTCCCGTGACGATGAGGCCGTCCCTCAGAGTGGTGTACATAGTGAACACGGGGCCCGTGTGAGCTTTGGCCACTATTCTTACCAAAATGTGTTCCCTCCAAACACACACATCCCCACTTATGGTACCTGTAAATGTCAAGTTATTCTGAAAAGAAAACAAATCTGCACTAATCTAGTGGCCTAAGAGAGCAGAGCAAGCAATGCAAAAAGACTTCACAGCATGTTTGAGCAGAGCGTTACAGATTTAGAAAACAACCAGTGGCAATTTTACATTCTTTTTAATTTTTTTATTAAGGAATGTGGCAAAATCAAATACTGAAGGTAATAGTTACTTACAGCTCCAAATGCTACAGAGAGCATGGTTTGCATCCGGGCGTCCTCTATGGAGCTCAGCACACCTTTCTTGCTGAGCAAAGCTCGACCCGCTAACGTCCAGAATCGCACATGCTTAATGCCCACTGACACAAAGTGTGTGTCCGAGTCAGGACGAAATTCTGCCACAAAGATCCTCTGTGTGTGACCGACCCGGCTGGCCACTTTGGCACCTAAGGTGATTGGAGGAGAGCAGCTAATATTAAGTCCTCATCAAACCAGAGTAGAAAGGAAAGACCAGAGGGGACGTTTTTTCTCCTGCTTTACCTTCCTGCCACTTCCAGATAGTGACGGTGTGTTCAGGGTCCAGACCCACTGACAGCAGGAGCCGTCCTGTGGCACTGAAGCTGACGGAGCAGACGCCACCGGAGTGGAAGCAACGCAGAACAGACAGCGTCTGCTTGGTCATGGCGTCCCACACATGGATGGAGGGAGAGGTGGCTGGAAGCGGATTAACACAATAAATTATATATGTAATTTTATTTTTTGCTTCTGGAGCTTTACTTAAATTTCCTCTTATTTAAAACAAATTAAATGATTGTGGTGTGATTTGCGTATTGACTTATGCAAATTCCATCTTTAAAATCACATTAACAGCCATTAGACGGCAGTAATCTAACGATCGTAATCTAACGATCGTAAAGGACTGCCCAGTGTTTAACAGATGATAATACCCTTATGGATTTGGAAAATGTCTTACCTGACATGTCGCCAGTATCACCTGTAAAAGCAGAAAATGTGAGTTATTTCAATAGTCACCAAACATTTTTACCCAGCAGAAGAGGCTTTAGGACTATGAATCTGAACAAAAAGAGTGTTTCAATTTACAGCTTTCCTTCATTACTGCCTGATTTATCCTTATAAAGTAAGCTTGATATTTTTCACATTTTGTTTCCTGTTTAGACATATAGCAAAAACAAGCTCTTCATTTGAAAATGAAGGAAAGGGATGCATATTTTTTTATAAACATTAATGGGAAAATAGCATCTATTTGTATTCGGCCAATACTTTGTAGAACCGCATTTCCATTCAACTAAAGCTGCACATAATGGGGAGCGTCTCATTTTGCTTTGCATACCTTGAGCTGAAGTTTTTGTTTTTGATGCTGCCACCACCGTATATCACCATAAGATCAACCCCAATAGACCTCATTAGGAGCCTGGACCTCATTAGGTCCAGGCTGGTGAAAACAAGTTGGAATTATAGGAAGTCCACTCCCACATCTGGCCTCTACATGCTGGACAGATCCAGAAGAAAACCAGACGTACAGCTGCAGAGCCCACCCAGGGTAACTGTCTGCTTTCTTTTAACAATCGCTTTCTCCTTCTCACTTGCATAGAGGCCTGATATGTATAATGCATCACTAACCATAATTTTGTCAGCAGTTTCTCCCACCTAGGCAGCTCCTCTGTGCTGCTTCCCTGATTAATGCTCTCTTTGTTCAGCCTGACAGTTTAAGTGGACAGCCATGTTTTGGTAGATCTGCAGTTAGGGTTAGAGGACGGACAGCAGGGAGCTCTGTGACATGTTTAAAGCTTGGGATATTATTTTCATCCTCTACCTCTGCCTTAAATCTCTCACTTATGTTCCCTGGTCTTCATGATGCTAGATTTAAACTGACAATAAAAACACACAAAGATGGACTCTATTTAGCAGTTAGATGCCTCATAATTACATCTGGTTGGACTGTTTTTTATTTACAGGAGTATCTATACAGAAGGCTTAATAAAAATCCACACTACAAATCTTCCTAATTTTCCTTTTACTTCATAATTAGCATTTTTTTTCACTTGAATAATTAAAGAGATGCTTCTGTTGTGTATTTTAGTCTCAAACTTTCCAATGTAAATATCTGTGCTTGGGGGCATTTAGCAGATTTCCGCTCTAAGTCATTTTTGTATATTTGTACCTCAGAGTATTTGATCCCAGGTATCATCATCAGTTTAATAAATCCTTACATTTTGAGCTACAAACAAAGAGAATGACTTTTCCCAAACATACCTACTTGGCCCGTTGCCACCACATTGGGAAATTTTGGGTGTTGATTGATTGTCAGGCACAAAATGTCATCACTGTGTTCAACATAGAAACTTTGGCAGGCTGCGGGACAAACATAAACAGAAGAAAATGAAATAAAGCTCGATTCATTAAGAATATCCCCTTTTGTCTTGAGCCTCTATTTACAGGTTGTCAGGTTGAGCACGATGCCGACTGAGGCCGTGTGGTAGATGATGTCCGCCCCCTCGTTCAGGTAGTGCACGTTGTTGCGGCAATCATTGCCACGGTAACCAAACACCAGCTCCAGAACTAGGTCCTGTGGGAGAGAAGAAGACAGTCTGAGAGTCAGAAAGGTTAACTCCATGACAACAGAGACGTGTCCAGAGCCAGCTGACGGCACAGATGATTCGATTACAGCATGGCCACAATCTCCCATGGGGCGACGAATGAATGGACGGCAAGCAAGCGGCATCTTCAGCTGAAATATAAGCTATGCACTGTCCATCATGGGTTTGTTTGCATTAGTTCGCCTTATTTTGGTTAGGATGTGCAGAAGTTACCTCAATGGGTCTCTTCTTCTTGCCCACATTGTTGGTCTGCAGCTTCTCAGGCTGTGGCAGCGCTCTGCTGACAGGAGGCCTGGAAAAGACAGCTGGGATATGACAGGGCTCCTGCAGCTCATGATGGCAATAAAGAGGATGATAATGATAGCAGTTACATTACACCATATGAGTGCAAAACATTTAGTGGGCGCAATAAAAAGGAGAAGTAAAGGTTGGAAATTAGTCACTCTCACTAATCTGCACTAATTGGCTGAAGCCCATAAAAGCTGTGTATACGGTAGAGTGTAATGTTTCCTCACTATCTGCATAGAATAGGTAATAAGATAATTATGATGGATATAAACAGGAGGTAAAGCGATGATTCAATAATAAATGGAGGAGAAAGGGTGGGAATATATAAATAATAATGGTGCTTTCTACTCCTTTTTGAGTTTATTACAGATTTGCTTTATTTTTTGTTTGTATTTAAATGTTTGAAGTAAACCTTTATCATCATCTCTCATATCTATTTATTTGATTCCAAGCAGCCATATTTGCTTTGTAAATTTGAACTCTTGAAAACAGTGATTTTTAAGCGTTTCTAAAGTTTTATTTAGACTTTCTTGGCGTACTGTGGATATTTTGTGGGGGAAAAAATGTCTTTGACTAACAGTACATATTTTCTTACTGCCAAAATTACTTTCTGCAAAAACTACTTTCAAAAATCACCTTATAGAGAGCCTGAGTCTTTGGAGGGAAACCATCTGGATTCAAACGACATGCTGAAAACATCTTTATTTCTATCTAATGAACAGCAGCTTTAACAAGATTAAAGGTTTCTATGTTACAGGTGAAAAGAGATTAAAAATTCTGTGAAATGAGAGGAATGGCACTGCATAAACCATAAGCTGAGAGTAAACAAGAAAAAAAAAACAATTAATTTTAGAGGTTATAAAATATTATTTAAATGTTGATAAATATCTATAATATCTTATTTAAACTCTCCGGTTTATAGGTTTCTTTAGATTTCTACATGAGAGCAAATGTTATGATGATGATGATGATTACCTTGACCCTCTTTATGGCAGCAAAAACAAGAAAGAAAACAAAATTAGAAAAATTAATCCCTCGCTGCATTTCTCTCTGCTGTTGAAAACAAAAATAACCAACCTTCAGCTGCTCTGGACACAAAATATTAACACCAATCAGCGCTGTTATATAAACACACAGTAAATGGGTCTAATTATGAAAACTGCTGGCCAGAGGAAGCTGCACAGAAAGCTGTCATCATTAAATGAAAAGAGGGAATGTTAAAATTAATCGCACTGAGGCACAGGATGTCTTTCCCACATTGTAATGTAAACTGTTAATAGATTAATATGACAAATAAAGAAACAGGTTCTTCAAACGGACTAAAACCACACAGTAAGATTTATGAATTGTTAATATTTTTCATATTAGATGTGCATTGAAATGTGACTGCTCAGAGACAGAGAATAATAAATCCACCTTAAATGGACAACTTTTATTACTGAATGTTCAATTTGAAAGATGGAGAGAGTCAAATTAAATGTCAGAAATCATTTTTAGCCTAATCTGTGCAGCTAAAAAGATCTGCAAAACAGATAAAACGGCATTTCAGTCTAAACGGGGCATTGCAAAAGGCTCCACTTTTTACCCTGTTAAGAACTTATAATGATGCTTCATGAAAGACTAAAAAGCGAACGGTGCAAAAGTTAGAAAAAGGGGAAGAATATCAACTTTTTATAAGAAAAATACAAAAAAACTTTGTTTGCTGATATACCCTTATAGAAAGATCCAGCATGATTTATTCTGCTGTTCGGTAAAATCGACAAAAAGGATTGCTAGACAGCATTAGAGAGCACACAACATAAAGACCCTTGAACACAGCAGGCAGATCAGGGAGAAAGTTGAGGAGATATTTAAGGCAGAATTAGGCTACAAAACAGTTGTTCTCAACCATGTTCCTCAGGGAACCCTGTCCTGCATGTCCTGCACGTTTAAGGTGTTTCCATCATGCCAGAAAAGAATGGATGATTAACCGGCTCATTTGAAGCAGGTGTGCCGTAACAGAGTCATTTCTAAAACACGCATGGCAGGGCTCCCTGAGGACCTGGGTGGAGACCCACTGCTATAAAACTATATCCCAGCTTTGAATAATTATCTGATCAATTCCTCATCCATGTACAGTATGGAGACAGTTTGCTACAACTGAACACTAGAGGTAGAAATCACCTAAAACATGGATGGAGGTTCACATTCCAGTGGTACAAGAACCCTAAAAATACAGCCAAAGCTCCAATGCAGATCAGAGCAATTAAAAATGTGCTAACAATGGCCTAGTCAAAGTCTAGCACTAAATCTAAATTAGAATCTGTGACGAGAACTGAAACTGTTTGTTCACAAAGGATATCCATCCTGTTGGACTAAGATTGAGATAATTTACAGAAAAGAATGGATCTAAAATGATAATCATAATGAACTGCGTTGATTTAGGAGGCCTGGATAAAATTCAAATAATCCTTTTCAAATTTCTTGTGGGGAAGTGAAAAAAAGAAGTATTTTAAAAAATCATTGATTGAAAGAGCATACATTCATGCTTCCTTTGTGACCTTTAGTGAGACGTGTCCTGCCTTAACAACCATTCAAAAACATTCAAACTATTAGTGGATATACAATTCAGCCTATGAGCCTAAAAGTTAAAAACATACTATAATTGAATTTGTTTTGGTTTTCAATGGTTACAGCTTTATGCCTCCTTCAGAACCAGCACACCAGAACTCACCTGACCACCCCTTGCCTTCATGTGGTAGAAAATAGTGGATAATCAGAGATGGACAGCCATTAAAGGAAAGAAGAAGAAGAGCAGAAAAGGCAGAGTTAATTCAAAGGAGAGGGAAAATGAAGAGAATTCACACACAGGGAAAGAAATGATTGGAATAAAGTTCCAGACAAAGAGGATAAAACTCCATCACAGTTGGGTAATAAATACCTTTCGTCGATGGAGGGCTCCTTCATCTGCAGATGGGGCTTCACCCCCGTCATTGGTCGCATGTTAGTAGATAAGGCTTTGATGGTGTAGTTGATTTCGTTCTCCCTCGTCACGTCACTGTCGTAACCTTATAGAACACAAAAAAATGGCATCTTTAAAGTAACAACGACACAGTTTGAAGTTTTAGACCCCAAACAGGAGTTCATCTCTTGCCTCCATCGTCCTCGCTCTCGATATCCGACTCCTCACTGTCGCACGGTTTGAATTCCCGCAGGCCCTCGGGCTCGTGGGCCCAGATCATGAGGCACGTGTCACCCCCACCAACTGTCACCAAGAGGCTGTCATCATGGGTCCATCGCACATTGGTAACATGTGTGCTGTGCGCCACATAGCGCTTGAACTTTGCATACTTTCCCTGGAGGGAAAAGAAAAAAAATAATTTTAGCAATTGTGATGATAACACATTAGCATAATATTTGCATGAATCCAAAAACTTTTGTTTGAGACTTAAAAAATCTGCATTGCACAGATGCACATTTATTGGCACTTCTGGATTAGATCCACCAAAAAGCCTTTAAGAAATATTTATTACATATATATAAACCATTAAAATACACATTAGAAAATCCTTCTATAAGTATGTGTAAGGCAATGTAATTATTAACTATTACCTTGACAGGGTATCTGAATAACTTGACGTATCCTAAGTCGTCCCCTGTTGCTAGCACCCTCCTGTCATTGCTAAGGCAGGCAGCGGTCACCTCGGCAACCTCGCTGATCACAGGCCAGGCGCCTTCAACAGACGGCCCCAGGACACACGTCCACGTGCTCCAGTCGATTTTCTCCACCTGAAACAAGTCAGTAGAGATTATTTCAGCAAGGCTGCCTTTTAACTAAATCGTTCAATGTCAGACTAACAGCAAGGTACCTCTCTGCCCACCTACGCCGAGCTGACACTAATAATATAACTGTTTCATACAATATATCCACTTTTCTAGATCAGTTTTCTAGATTTGGTAAGGAGAAATAAAGTCTGGCATGGATTTGTTTTCAAATGTACTACCTCTTTGTGGAATGACAAACATTTTTACACATTTTTCCTTAATAGATGGTTCAGATCAGAGTAGAGGGAGAGAATCAGACGGCTTTTGGGAAGTTGATACAACAGCAGTCTAATCAGGGCTTACAGACGTAGGAAACAACAACAGACGTTGAGGTTCATCACACTGCTAAGCAGAATTATCACTGGAAATCTTGTGGCAAGGTAGGGAAGCTAGTATTTACTAGTATTTACTACTTCCACCTTCGTAACATTAACCATCTCAGTTCCTCTCTCACCACTCACGCTGCCTCTGTCCTTATCCACAGCCTCATCACCTCCCATCTTGATTATTGTAATTCTCTTCTTTTCGGCCTCCCTCATAAATCCCTCCATAAACTCCAACTTCTTCAGAACTCAGCAGCTCGTGTCATCACCAGAACCCCCTCTTTTCATCATATTTCCCCTGTCCTTCACCAACTTCATTGGCTCCCATTTCAGTTCAGAATACAATTTAAAATCCTTCTATATACTTTCAAAGCCATAACCTTGCTCCTCCATATCTGTCAGACCTCCTTCACATTGCCACCTCCTCCCGCTCCCTTAGATCCTCCTCCTCCATCCACCTCAGTGTACCCCCAGCTCGACTTGTCACCATGCTCTGGAACTCACTCCCTCCTGACCTCCGCAGTATTGACTATCTCCCCTTATTCAAAACCAGACTCAAACCCATCTATTCCAGCTCACTTATTTGTAAATACACTGCTCTTGTCCTTCCCAATAACTGTTTTTATGTTCCTGTATTTGTATTTTTTTATTTTCATTTTTATCCTCTGTGAAGCGACCTTGAGTGTCCAGAAAGGCTCTGTTAAATAAAATGTATTATTAGTATTATTATTTTTATGAATGTCTGAAATTTCATGATTACCGAGGCTGAATGTAAGGAGATGATGCGGTCTGAGCAACTGATCTGAGCAACGAGGCACTCCTGACCCTCGTCAAGACCTACTGATGAACTAGTACCAGTTTAGCGTGGTTCGGTTGGGTCTGGCACGGTCCGGTTCAGTTATGCGTGCTATTAACACTCAACAGTTATCTTGGTTACCAGGCTCGGACCGATCTCCGCATGGTTTCAAACAGGTAGTGTAAATGGGGCTTAAGTGGATGGAGATGTCCTAGTAGCTTTTAAGTTGTTCCTAATTTGCTCCATTTTCAGACAACACACTGAACAGGGCTCAATGGGAAGCTTAAATCAAGGTTTTAACTCCAGGGAATCAAAGTAAAATTAAAGGTTAAATAAAAATGGGTGCCAGATTATCCCTAAGAAAGATTTTTTTTTGCTACTGGTAAAAAAGACCCCATAAAAGAATTAGATAGAGAGATTTGGGAAATTAATGTAAGAAATCAAAGCACTTGGAAATACAACAGAGTGTTTTTAAACTAGTATAACCAGATGGAATCTAAATTCATTTTACCAGATTATGTGAAAATATGTGCTTATCTGAAGCATAAATGGAAAAAAGGGACTTGTGAAGCTCATTTGATCAATTCTACAGGAGACTAACGTAATGAATATGAGGAGAAGATGCCTCAGGTGGATGTGTCATTCTCGACCTAACGCATCTATCATCTACGACACTTATTTTGTAAATGCTCCCCTTCCGCTGTGCGCCTCGCAGGTGCCTAAATGTCACGACGGATTATCTCAAGACCACCAACACTATCCCACTTCCCTGGCCTAAATTAGAACGATACTGGTGAAAAATGGGCCGTGTTAATGCTTCAGTGCCCTTCGCCGAGTCTCGTCTGATCCCGAGGGGGAAAAAGCGGGCTGGAGGCGCCAGAGACACGACTGCTCCTCCGTATATCCTCCTCCCTCCCTGCTTACCTCGGAAGCAGGGATGGTCTGTCTTTTGCCACGAGGAGCTTCGAAAAAGAACAGCTCTTTAGCCGACGTGTTGACCTGGAGTAGTTTTCCTGTGAATAAAAGAGTCCAGAGACATTTTTAGATTATTCACAACTGTTTCTCAAAAGCAAAATGCAATAAAAACAGTGCTTCAGGGGCCCTGTTCACCTCTTTTGTCCCAGTCCAGGTGGGTGATGTAACTGAGGCATCCTTTGCACACTCCAACCCGTTTGCTGCTCATTACATTGTAAATATCAACAAAGCTGTCTCCTGAGGCGACTGCAAGGTACTTTCCGACTCCTAAGCCAACAAAAGATAACAACAAAAGCTGTAAATGAGCCTTCAGCCAAGATTTTCCATAAGAATTTCAAAAATTCCTACCATGTTTTTACTTAAGGGTAAACCAGTCTGCATACAGTATGGACTGTCATGTAAGTCGCTATAGTTTGAGGTTTTATTTGATTTTTATAAATTATTCTCATTCAGTTTGGACAAAAATAACCATCCTTTTTGTCAGAATTGGTGGCGCTCATTTAAACTGGTTGGTTTAATTGCACTGAGCTGCCCTTTAAGCATAATCCATACATTTTCACTAAGGTTCAGGTCAGAGTAATTCCAGAAACTCTGATTTACTCCGAATCAAGATTTAGGATCAAACTTGTATGTAAAACGCTTCTTGCATGAGACACATCAACTCCGATAAACAAAATTCCTGTTCTAAATCTGTATTTGTTGTCTTGTCTGACTACTTTTTCTTTTTTTTTTCACAGTATATCGATAAGCATGTAATAACATGGTAATAACATAGCAAGTTACACTATATTACTAGGTAACAAGAAAAACTTAATAGAAAATTTTGGTAAGTACTATTACCAGGTAACTCAGTCATTGTACCAACAGCAGTAAATGAATGAGTTAGTTATCTAGTAAAATGCAGTGTATTACCTGACATGTAACAGAAAACCGAACCTAGAAGACAACAAGCCAATCTTCTTAACTAAACCCTTTTTCTATGTATCTTGAGTTCAGTTTTATAATGCTTTATTTACCTGATCATAAGTTACAATTTACTTCATAATCTTTTGGTAGGTGGTGGCCAAAAATAGAAACCATTTTGTAGTAACCTAATGGTAATTACCCACCAAATGTGTCCATTGTGACTTAGTAACATATAATTGGAATAATTACATGCAGATAATTATTTTGCAATTATATACCTAAATTTTTGGGTCATTTACTAAATTAAGTTTTTCTTGTTACGAAGTAATTTAGTGTCACTTGCTATGTCATTACCCTATTATTATTATATTATTGATATACTGTAAAAGAAAGTTTTACCGAAACCTATTCTCAGAAGGTATTTGGTTTGATCAAGTCAGTAGCTGAAAGTGTCCATCAAGCTAGATGGTGTTGGTTAGAAACATAATCAAATAAGGGAAACGACATTGGGAATTAATAAGGGATATATTGGAAAACAATTTGTTTTTTGTTTCATTAAAGTTCTATAACTATTCTACCATGGAAAATCAGCCAAAAAAGACCATCAAAGAACAAAATAATATTAATGGTATTTGTTACCCTTTATATAAATCTATAAGATCTACTGTAACTATAAAGCTTAAGTATAAAGAGATTAAAATGTGATCCACTCTTGGTCAAGTTTCAGCATTGGGTTCTCAGCTGTGTGTTGAGCAGAAACAGTGATCGTTTAACAGCAACAGCCTGTTTTGTATCCTGAAACCTTCGTTGATACTAAAAGAAATCCATGGATGTTGTGAAGAAACAGTATCCCTTTGAAGATTAAGTGTGCAGACGAAAGAGAGTTTAGTTTCCAGCTCTCACTTTGTCGTCCCCCACTGTTTCTCATTCCCCTCTCGCTGCTTCTCTGTCTGGCCTTGTTACAGAAAGCTATTAATTTGGGTCAGGCCTGCAGCAGTTCTCTCCCCCCGACTCACAGTGGGAGGGGGGAAAAAAAACATGTATACCTGCTGATATTCAGCACAACCTCCTACATGGCGTACACCTAGCTGCTCTGAAGGGCATGGAGATTTAAGAGGTCTATTTACATCCGGAGGAGTTTTATCGGCTGGTAAAGGAATGCGTAGGTGAGCCGCCAACCTGGAGAGAATCTGATATCGGAGATGATGTCCTTGCGGTGGTGGAAGGACACCAGGTCTTCCAGGGTGTCTGCATTTACAATGAGGAAACTGCCGTCGTTCAGGCCCACCGCTAAAGCTTTCCCATCCGGGGAGAAGCAGCAGCAGCGGCCGCCTGTGGAGGAGAGAAGTTGTCTGTTGAAACCAGCACACCGTCTGACAGGAAAATGCAGTCATCCTTTGGTGATTTTCAAATGTGACAAACCTTTCCTGAGTTTGCGCACAGCCAGCATGCAGTGGCTGGGTGAGAGGTCCCATATGCGCAGGGTTTTGTCATCGCTGACGGTGGCACAGAGTGGGAGGTGGGGGTGAGTGGCCAGGCCCCACACCTCGCCCTCCATATGACCCTGCAGATACATCCCAGAGTGTACATATTTAATCTAAGAACACATGAAGAGGGATACCAGGGTTTTTAGAGGCTAGAAGCAGTGATCTTCCGCCCACTATGCCAATATAACCTTTAACTTACTATACTGTCTTCACTGCATTATCAAGGTCTATCACTCATATTCTGATTCCACTAACATAGCTGCCCTGGCTCGCCTGTTACCTAGAAACCAGATTCAAGGGCAAATTTTGTTTCTTGTCTCACAGGAATTGATCCTGGCTGTTAAAATGCGCATCAACAGGCCAATACCATTTGTTCTTGTCCACAATCAAGTGAAATTCAAGGAAACTTCAGAACCACTAAACTAAATTAACAATTTCTTTATTGATTGACACTAATTCATCATAATTTATAAGTACTGCCCATTAATCTCATTAATGTTTCACTATTGTTATACACCTGAAAAGCTTAAAAAAATGTGCCTTAACACCAAGGATAAATTATGTGATAACACAAAAAAATGTATTTACTTATTATTATTGTATGTATTTATTCTTTGGTTAAGTGCAGATTGCATATATGATTTAATATTTATCTGTTTTGACAAAGTACTGTCAAAATGCTGTTATTGATTCATAAAACAACACAGAGCAAGAATATTTGAACAATCAGCTTCTGGTTCACTTAAAAGTTCCAAGCCTGTAAGCTCCAGTAATGCTCTGCAGGGCCTTGCAAAAGGCATTTACATCACTTAAACCTTTCCCCGTTTGTCACATTTCAGCCACAAACTGTTTTTTGTTAGGATTATGTTAGAGAATGTGGAAAGGTTGTAATAATATGAAAATTAAAATAAAACATTAAAAAAATAATCAGAAGTGTGTGTGAATCAATAATCAGATTTTACTGCACACACAGCCACAACACTTTTGCCAAGTTGTTTAATCTCAGCCTGATTGAATGAACTGCTTCCATAAACTATATTTTTTACACTTTAATCAGACTCTTCGTTTGCATAACAGCTTTCTTGTTTGTGTTGAAGAAAGGCGGTCCCACAGCATGATGCCTCCACCACCGTGTTTCTATATGAGGCATTTTCAGGATGAGTCCGTTTTTAAACCACACATCGCAATTTGCATTAGGGCTTGTTACAACACAAAATCCTAATAATTACACTGAATGTAATGTGACAAAATGTGAAATAGTTGAAAGGGTGTGATTACTTTTTCATACTGCATTGTGTATTTTTTGTTATCCCCACCTGGACCAGGAGAGTGATGGGGCCACTCTTGTCCACCTCCAAGATCTCGCCGTTCTTGGTCCCAACAAGGATGTGGCCGTGGCCGAGAGATATGGCACGTATGGAGGGGTTGTCCTCTAAAAGGAGCCCTGCAGAGGGGGAGGAATTTCAGAATAAAGTCTTGAAGCAGAGCGGCTTTATTTGTAAAAAAAAAATCTTGTATATTTTTAATGCATTTTCATTTGATGGTTGTATAATGTAAATGGAGAGGATGAATGGTGATGGATAATTGGGAACAGGATGACCTTTTTACCTTTGGAGCCTGGAGCTAGGACTGCTCTCTTTATAGCATAGGTCTTCAGGCATCTCTCGAAAGTGTCATCCCACAGAGCTACTATACCATCCTTTCCACCGGTCACAAAGCCCTACAGGGAAAAAATGTCACAGTGCTGTAATACAGTCCGTTTTCACATCCCACCGTCAGAGCATAATATAACAATTTTCTCCACACAATAAAAGTAGAAAGCTAAACAGACTGAGTCTTTAAATCAAATGAAAATAAAACACATTCCTTTGGCTCTGTAACTCACTTTTTCAAGAGCATGCATGCTAAAAACAGGACCATCGTGAGCTTTGACAGTCTTCATAAGGAACATGTCTCTCCAGATGCAAATGTCCCCCCCACATGTTCCTGAGAACACCATCTCCTCCGACCAACCGTACACTGCACACATCATCGTCTCCGTCTTCCCCATGTTCCCCTTGCGTCCAATTAGTCCACCACCTGAAAGAGAGCCAGACAAACGGTGAACTGCCTCTGAAATGTGTCAGAGCAGAGACAGAGTTTCTGCTTGTTAGAGTCTAATTCTATGAACGTCGTTAAAAAAAAATGTCATCTTTACCAGCTTTATGCCAAAACTTCATGTGTTTCACACCAGCAGTGATGAGCTTGTCAGGTAGGTAGGGATTTATTTTGACAACAAATATCTTGTCCTTGCTTCCTCTGAAAGAGAAGATGCAAATAACAAAGCATTAAAATAGCACCTTCAACGTTAGTCCCACAGTGGTACATTTTGTTTAAGCGCTTCTCCTTCCTTAACATACACAACTGTTCAGTGGTCTTCAAATTATTTCTGCTCTATGAATTTTTCCTAAATTTTCCCAGGTTTCAGGGAAAAAAATAATAAAGAGGTGCACAGTCATGAGTCCAAGAGTTGTAGCCCCTTCTTCTTTACCGGTAAATAGAGCCCCTACTATGCTAGTGCATGTACAGACTGGTAATTTGCTTGTTTATCTTTGCAAAACCTGTCAGATTTGGTGGAAATTATAGGTAAACATCAGTTTTCCAAATCTTCTCACAGCTTTTTATTCAGATTTCAATCTCCATCCCAGTCTCAAATCGCTTGCAGCCTCTAACAGGATTTCTGCTCAGGATTTATGTTTAGCTCCGCCTGTTAGTTCCCTGTTAGTTGCTTCAAAGTTTCCATCCTAGTCTATTATGTATTTGTTAAACCACCTTCCCCTGCAGCCTCCTTGTCTTATCCATCCCCCTCTTTTCCCAGCTAAAGAGGAGACAGTGATGCTGTACAAGCTGGCTCTGTCAGGCTCCATCTCCCTCTGTGCGAGTCACTGCACTGCACAACAGGGGTCTGCAAAGGAGATTAGTGCTGCTCCAAGCTGTCCCTGAGGTACATTAAGAGCCTTGGGAGCAACCTGCATCGTACTTGCTCTAAAACGGCCAGGAGGGGTGGATTTCAATGGAATGACTCAGCAACAATAAAACACCTGTTCATAATGAATAGATATTTTGGCAGCTTTACAGGTCAGTTGCTTCGATTGTAGCCTCTGGGATTTGCAACTTTTGCATTCAAATAGAAAGTTGTAAGATAATTGGACACGTTAAGCTTTATAGAAATTTATAATGCAAGGCTGGTGAAATAATCCAATTAGCCAAATTTTGGTGTTTGGTGTTGTTTATATTGAGGGTTAACATAACATGGAATAATCACAATAACTGATTTACCATGAAAACATGAATTTAAGGACTTTATGATTCCTCTTCGATTAATTCTATTAACTTAGCTTCACTTAAATGTTTCTAATCATGAAACATATTTTAATACCAGAAGGATATTAAACTGTGACTAAACAGACTTGATGATCACCGAAGGTCTTGTGGATCAACTAGTTGATTTCCTCTTTCTGTCTTTTTTATTGGATCCTAATCCTTTAACATAACTGAGGCAAAATATGCCTCAGGCTGATTAGATGTCCTGAGTTCATTTTCACCCTCCTGGATGGCCCCCTTTCCCTGACTAGGAAGGTTCACCACTCTCCCATGTATTCCCCGCCGGTGGATTGTGGCTCTCCATGTGGCTTACAGGATTTAGATTTTAAATTTTTTCAGATCAGAAGATAATATTTAACTATATAATATTTTAAGGCATTCATTTTGTCAGACACACTGTATTTATGTGATTTCTTGATTTAATATGTATGAAAATCTAAATTGGAATAATTAAATTGAGGCTTTTTTTTGCCTCAATTAAATTATTCCAATTTAATCATCTAATCACTGTTTAATCTTCATTCAGCTCTTATGTGAAAGTTGATTTACAAAGTTCTTTAATAAATGAAACTACATGAAAACAACATATTTACTTTCCAATTTACTTTTCCAATTATACCTGCCTGATATCAAAATTTGTTTGATGATCTGAACTAGAATAGAGAATAGAATTCAACTTTATTGTCACTACACTGTCACAGTACAAAGCAACAAACTTCACTCTCTGCATTTAACTCATCCCTTTAGGGAGCAGTGGGCTGCCTTTGTGTGGCACCCAGGGAGCAGAATGGGGTTCAGGCTCTTGCTCAGGGACCCAGAGTGGCAGTCTGTGGGAGTGGGGCTTGAACTTGACAAAAAGCAAAGTAAAGATGTTGTTTTTTTCCTTTGAACTTTTTATCTATTTCATTTTGAACCCATTTTCAAAAAGGACACCGTCATCTCTTTTCACAGTAAAGATCTACATGATTTGCTTACTTGCACTTTATTTTTATTATGGATCCAAAGCAAAGCCCCTGCAGCAAACTCCTGCTGTAACCATGCAGCAGAGTTTAGTATTACACTTAAGGAACCTCGTAATATAGAGAGCCATTTCCTTTCTATCATCTCCTTTTAATCAGCTTTCAGCTGCAAAGTGGCTCCAATTTAGCCTCATCTATAAATGTCCATATTTAAGTAAGTCCCACTCAGCTGAATTAACAGAGAGGCTGGTTAAATCTTTAAAGGTGTACAGTCGGACCAGGCTGCAGCTTCAGCCATGTGATGTAGCTGTATTAAACTAACCGCATGGCAGAGAGCTTCTCCCCTTTCCTCCAGTCCCACAGCACGATGGTGTGATTGTCATCCAGGCCGACCGAGGCCAGACGTTTACCATCCGCTGTGGAAGAAAAAAAAAAATCCCTTTAGCACATTGATGATAAGAAAACCAGTCCCCACTTTGCTGTACTGAAGTTTAGTTCTCATTAGCAACATAAAAGCCCTCCAGCAGTTTGATCTGCAGCAGGCGGTTCAGTGATCTCTGCCACTCGTCTATCTGGGCCTAATTAAAGACAGAGAGATGAGGAGCTCTACCTTAATGCTGCTAAGACAACCGTGACTAGAAGAAAGCAGAAATAGATTTTTCAGTGTTGTTTCTGAATTATTAGCCTTGTGAATTGATCAGTTCAATTCCTTACAAGGTTTTTTCTAGCTTGAAAAATCAGAATATGTGTGTGTGTGTAGCCTGCTTTACAAAAGTTTTAACATCTCTCATGTTAGTACTAAGATGAATGAAAATGCAAAAATCCATATTCATTTTAAAATTCATTGCAGAATTTTTATTCTCTTCCCTCTGAAACCAGTTAGAAAAGAGACAAGCTTATGGCATCTCTAGTCAGATCAGACAAATAGAACTTAACTAAAAATAAGTTATCTTTGTCTACTAAAAAAGATATATAGTGTATAAAAGAAATATTTTTGTGTATGTCAGTGGGAAATGAAAATAAAAAGATTTTACTGAACTTAAATTGAACCCTGGTGCTCAGAATATTTGGCAGCATGATTCATCACTATACTATTCTATCAAACCTTCGATTGCATTTTTTCATTACTTTTTGTTTTCTTTTTCTTTTTTTCCAGCAATGCCTTTCTTTCTGCCAATCTTCTATATAGCTCAGATTTGTAAGGGTGCAAAACTAATACATTAGCTGCCTTATTGACAGGTTCTCCTCCAGAGTTACTGGAGGCTTCTTGGCTGCTTCTCTGATTAATGCCCACCTTCCCTGGTCTGTCAGTGATGTGGGCGGCAAAATAAAGGTAGGACTGCAGTTGTCTTTCACTCTTCGTATCCAAATGTCAGCTTATTAATTGTCCTATGAGATCTTTAAACCCCTGGCTTTTGTTGTATAGCCAAACAGGAGTGAGACCTGCCAATTACTTTATACCTTTCAGTGTTTTTCTTTAGTCTATTTGATGAGTAAACCTCAGTTTATAAACAAAACAGCTGTTTTTGTACTGAAATGCGATGACACTTCTACACAATTTTTTAATCATTAGTTGTTGTTTTTTTTTTTGCAAATATTTGTTTGTTGCAACAGATTTTATTTCCAGGTTTCAGAATAAAAGAGGTTTAAATGTAAATGTACGCCATCCACCATACGTTGGTCTTTCCATCTAGTTTTCAATAAAGTACATGAAGATTTTTTGAAATTTAAAATAAAAAATTAAGAAATCCTTTTTTTTTTTCTTTTTATTTTAATACTTTAACAAGGTAAAGTGTATATTCCATCTTGAATAATTGATCATTACCTGAGAAGTCGAGGGCGCACACACCTAGCTGGTGAAAACCCTTCAACACAGACATGGGTTTTAATGTGTCTGTGTCCCAGATGTGGACTGAGGAATCTCTGCCAACCTGGATAAAAAAAAAAAAAAATCAAAGAATCTAATTAATAAAAGCAGGTGCAAATTAGAGATTAAGGTTATAGGGGAATAGAATCACCTAAAATTTGCTTCTTTTTTTTTTTTTTTACCAAAAAGCCTTACGTTCTGGTATTTACCTGTCCTGTTGCTACATAGTCTTTCAAAGGGTGGATAGCCAGACAAAGGATATCATCATCATGGCCCATGTAGAATCGTTGTGTGTTTTGTTGCCTGTTGTACACAACTCCTACAGCAGCTACATGGTAGACAATCTCCCCAGTTTGGGTGTAGAAAAGGTTGCTTCTGCAATCGTAGCCCCTGTAGCTATAATGAAACCATATAAGGACTGATGTTTGTGATAAAAAAACGGATGCAGCTCGGATGTAAAAGATTAATTTCATTTTTACCCATGTATGAAGTGCAGCTTGATACCATTCCCTGGTGCTCGTTCTCTTTTCTTCATTGCTGTTGTTCGATGTTTTTCTTTGCACTGCTCTTTAAGCTGAGGTAGATCTTCTTTATATACCTGAATGCGATTAAAATATATGTTTAAAGCTGCTAATAAAAGAACCTGATTTTTGCAAACTGTGTTTAAAGCTATGACAAACCTGCCGCCGATATGTGAGCTGTGTCTCTTGCTCAATTTCCGAGTCCATTTCAGGCACATCTGACTGATCAGAGTCGGATTCTTCGCTGTTAGAATCCGCCAAGGTCTCTGCAGAAGAGAAAACAAGTTTACATAAAAGCCTCAGAGGAAAAAAAAACAAATCGACTACCCTGCCTCATTAGAAAAACCATCTAATACAAACAACAGCCAGTTTCCCTCGCAGTGCAGCTCGATCATGTGATAACACCACAACATCTCATATATATTAGGCTGTCATGCTTCATGGTGACAAACGCTGGAGACAAAATGTATAAAAACGCCGATGCAGCACAGCGAATCCTTGCCAAAGCTGGCAGCTTAGGGCGACTATTCACAAGATCCATTAGGAAAATTAAAAGGAAAGGCAGTTAGTATGTGGTGTAATTCCATAGAGCACAGCTACACCCTCCTTTAAGGAAAAATATGACTTGAGAATGACAAAGCAATTATACTTTCAAGCTCCATTGGCTTTTATTGGATTGGTCTTAATTAATGCGACGGATGTTCCTTTGGTGCACTTTGAAAAAAAAATGACAGTTTGTTAAAAAATAAACTATAGGGAGTAATCTGTCAGGTAGTTGAAAACATTTTTAATCTCTAAAGATTAAAGTCAAAATCCTGAGATTAAAGTCATAACTCTGACTTTTTTCCAATATTACACTGAAATAAAACTTAAAAATCAGTTAACTTTTTTTTTTTTTTTTTTTTTTAGTGGCCCTAATCCTCTTCCATAGAAGAAGAATTCACTATCAGAAAAAAAAAAAGTAAACGATTATGAAATAAATTTTAACACCACTTTATTGATCAATTTTGCATTGGTTTATTTACATCATCATTGCTTTAAAATCTGATCACTGAAAACGGTGGCAGTCTAATTTCACCTTGGGGTGCGATATGAAGAGCCTCTTTCGACTTTCTTTCAGGGATAAACTTCCACTGGAACACTGAGTGGTCGGCCCCACCAATCGTTACGACCCACTGGTAGTCATGTGACCATCTGACATTAGTTATGTGGGCTGAGTGACCTAAATACTTTTTGAATTTGGCACCTAAACTCCAAAGAAAAAAGACACGTTAGCAGAGTTTGACAGAAATATAATCAAAGAGGAATATATATATGTTTATATAATTCTTACCCTTTCTTATGCATGGGTATCGCATCAACTTAACCAATCCATAGTCGTCTGCAGTTACTAACACTTGGTTGTTAAAATTGGCATCAACAGAGTTGATGTCATTGATATCGGAGTATTTGGGCCATATTCCATTGACCTCAGGCCCCAAAACACAGGTCCATGAAGCCCACTGTACCAGCTTCAGCTCCTCCTTGTTGGTCACCTCTTTCCCACCTCAACAGAAGACACTTTATCTCACAAAAACAGCTATGTCAATAAAACGTCTAAGAAAAATGCGAGTTCATGGCTGTGGACTAACTTGGCATCCTGTAGAAGAGCCGTCTGCCGCTGCCGTCATTCGTCTGCAGGTATTTGCTGTCTGTAGACCAGTCCATGTGTGTGATGAAGCTGTTAGAGGAAATGCACTCGCCCACTTTCTTGTACCTCTGAACCACTCCATAGATGTCCACTGTGTTCTCATTAGAGCCGACAGCCAAGTGAGCCCCATCAGGGGAGTACTTCAGCTCATGAATAGCCTCCTTCCGGTCCTTGACGTGTACCACTTCTGTCATGTCCCTAAGAAAAAGGAATTAAGTAGATAAAGAGCTTAAATGAAAAATAAATAACATAGCTACACATTTACAGAGGATTAAGAAGCAAAATGTATTTTTTGTCCTTTGTGGGACCAACCTGACTCGAAGAACGGTGAATGAGCCATCCTTCATTCCCAATGCAATGTGTATTCCATCAGTGCTCACAGCTGCACAGCGGATTGGCTCCTCCATGTTACATCGAGCAATCAATGCATGATCTATGAGGCTCCATATCCTTCAGAAACAGAAAGGTGGGAATAAATAGGAGTGAAATTACTCAGCCAGACACAATCAGCTGGACCCAGACAGAAGAGTAAAAGTGAAGCGAATCTCTAGTCCTGAGTCACATC
Organism: Cyprinodon variegatus; assembly: GCF_000732505.1. Classification (NCBI taxonomy): domain Eukaryota; kingdom Metazoa; phylum Chordata; class Actinopteri; order Cyprinodontiformes; family Cyprinodontidae; genus Cyprinodon; species Cyprinodon variegatus. The sequence goes on from NW_015150832.1 coordinate 216,215, forward strand.
AAAGAAGCTACAAAAATATTATTTTTAACGAGATGTACATTTCTGTCTGATATGTCAATCAGAACACCAAAAAAACAAACAAAGAACTACAATTTTCTTTTTGGGGTTACACTAGCTATTGTACTGTTTATTCAGCCAGACTGTTCACTCTGTTATAATTCACAGCTCCAATGTTAAATAAAAAAAAATAGATTGTGAAATGAAGAAATACCTAGAAGTTTAAAAAATGGTTTAACTCTACTAAGTTAATAATCTTAAAATCAATTCCATAAATGTACTTAAACCTAGTTAAAAGGTAGCCAAGTCAAATGAAACTGGTTGCATGGGTTAGATACTGTACATCATGAAGCGTTATGTTTCATCCCTGGTCAAGAAGCTCTAACTCACCAGTTTTTTCTGTATACGAGTGTTGGTCGGACTGCCCTGTGCACCCCAACGTTTTACCACTTGAATCTTTTTTATTTTTAAAGCTATCTTGAGTTTATCCCCCCCATTTCTTGTCTCTTATTTTTAGAAACTTCCTGTTGGTCATTTGTCTGTTAAGGCCACTCTTCATCTGTTTTTTTATGCCTTTATAGAAATTACATTCTGGAGATATGCTGACGTAAGGCCGTCTTACATGCTTGTCCCTAGATAGCCATAGTTTTCTGAACATGCGCACTTTCAGGCATATATCTGTGGTGAGCTACGGTTTCAGACAGTCATTGAAGCTCACATTTCTCACCACGGTTCTTTGAAAATGTCAGGGGGTCGTAAGAGAAAAAGTGTCGACTAAGTGTATGAGAAGAAAAGAAAGGCCTCAGAAGAGGCAGATATATCCCAGAATGCTTTGCGCGGAGAGCTCTCTCTGCAAAGCATTATAGGATTTGCTGTCACAGCTGCCTGCCGTCATCATAGGCTGTCGCTACCTGACATAAAGATGGCGCAGGCACATCACAGTGGAGCAGGAGTTACGTTAACAACATAGAGCAAAACCACTGATCATCTGTCTGAACGGTCAGTTAACTGAGTTCACTATAAAGTCCAATATATCGTCCACGCTCTATATAGTGATTGAGGGATTTTTGGGTTAGGGCGGACGTTCGGACACAGTAAGCTTGTATGAGCTATAAGAACAGCAACTTTTAAAGAGAGCATGCACAAGGAGAAATGGGCTCCTGCATGCTCTCGCATGCCTTTAATAGGCATTTCCTCTCGGGAGCGGGTACAGGGTTGTGCATGTGCATTTTTTTTTTTAAGTGGAGAGGGCGGGTCTTTTAAAAAATTTGTGAAAATCCTTCAATATACCTTTATGTGGTATTTTAGTTCTATTCTATATACATGGCTGTTTGATTGTGTTTTTCTTTGTACTATCTATATAGCATATATAGGTGGTTTTGATATGTAATTATTGGTATGTGGTTATTAGGTTTGCCCAGGTCTCTCTGGTAAAAGAGATTTGTAATCTCAAGAAATAATAGCTGGTTAAATGAAAACAGGTTATAAAGTCTTAAATACCCTAAGAGAGTCAGAGAATATATCAATTCAGATTTTTTTTTTGATGTTACAAAATAAAGCAAATATAGGAGCAGTTTTACCTGACTGAGCGGTCGTCACTTCCTGTCATGGCCAGAGGCTTGGTGGGGTGCACGGCCAGCGCCCACAGCTCACCCTCACAGTGACCCTGCATGATGAGGAAGGGCTTGTTGCGGTCGTGAACCACCACTTCAAAGATCTCACTGTCCTGCGTCCCCACTAGGATGTGATCTCCACGCCAGCACACGCTGCGCACAGACAGCCCTATCCAAAATATTCACACACACAGTGGTTCAGGCAAACTGTGAAAACAGAAGAAACAAGAATAACAGCAAGCATGGGAGGGAGAGACAGATGTGCTGCTTTTACTGCCATTAAAAGAAGCACAAAAGCTGTTATAAAGACAGGACGTGATAATAGCCTCCTGCAGGCTAGGATGGAGATTTCTATAGGGTGATGAAACAAGTTGTCAGGCTGGTGTGTAACTTAATCTGAGTAATAAAGCTGCTGTCTAATGCATGATGCATGTGCTGCTCACATACAGGTCTGTGCAAAATGTTTTGGTTGTTTGAAGATGTTTTATTTTTACCTATCATGCAGGACATATAACAAGATTACAGTAACCTTAAACACTCAATTAGAACAGGATGAAAACATTACCGGATTTGCATTGTTTATTTATGAATTCATGCAGTAATGCAAATGAAACCAGGTGTTTTGAAAAGCCCTTTTATTAAAAAAGGCATCTGGAAGATTATTGTGATAGATCTAACCTGATAGTGTAGTGGTAAAACTCTTGCTGCCAAATATGCTGTCCCCCAGAGCTCAATTTAAGTTCAGTAAATTCTTTTGCTGAATTTGCCCACTGACGGACATAAAAAGATTATTTCTTTTATGTTCTATTCCTCTTTGGTTTCATTAGCAGACAAAGGTAACTTAAGGTTAGCTCATTTTGATAGTCTGAACTTCTCAGCAGTTGTCAGCAGTTAGAAAATCCTTTTCAAACTGTACAAATGCAATGAAATTGTTGTCTCCTTGTTTAACCTATATTTTAAATTTAATAAAGATTTTTGCAATTTCACCATAGGAAGATCTTAGAGGTTAGGAAATTAATTTGTGGGGTTAAACAAGCCAATAATTGCTTCTACCACCAGTTTGAAATCTTTCTGGGAATTCTTAATGATTTTTTTCATTGTGCAGTTCCACACTCTGAAAAAAAGATACAACTCCAGCTTAAATGAATTGCTTCAATTGGTAAAAATAAATAGTTTCAACTTAAGTGATTCGATTATTTGAAGCAATTCATTTAAATGAATGGAGCAACATTTTTTTTATAGTGTAACTTATTAATAAGCATTGTAGCTCTGTCTGTATGTTTGGATTTTGTCCCTTTGCTGGAAGGTGAAGCTCTGCTCTAGTATCCAGAACTCTTCCATTAGTTCTGAGCAGCCTTCCTTTACCTCTGAGTATAATACTCCCTTTACCATGCTTCGCTGTAGTGATGACATATTAGGGTGTAAGGGCCTGTTCTTCAAATGCTTTGTGTGTATTAACCTTCTCCAGGCAGATGTTGCAGATTTGCAACAGCTAAATGCCACTTAGCTAATTACTCCACATCCGTATTTTAAGAGCTTTTGTTACTCAGAAGTACAACAGAAGGACTTAGTTGTGGATTTGCAGCAAACAGTTTTTCTCCAGCTCACCAGATATCACTGCTGACTCACTTTTTAACATGGCTGAGTCCTTGGTGTCACTGAAACAGATTTTCTAAGCACCAGTTTCATGTAAGTATCACTACCAATTTCCATTATTTTGAAATCAATGTTCAAGATGAATCATGAATGTGTATAGATATGACACATGCCAATTAGTAGATTTTATCTCCTCTGGGTTTTTTACCAGAGGTATCTCGATTTCAATGTTGTGGATTCGCAACGTGTGCCCAAACAGGTACCAACTTAATTTCAGCCTGAGAGGGTTAACACATGTGCAAACTTTGTGTTTGTATTGACAGAGCAGATCTTTATACAAGTTGCTAAGAGATTAATAGAGTTTGTTGAGTTTGCCCCTCTCCCCAGCCACTTGGGTCTGCTCCTCCAGGGGAATCCCAAGGTGTTTCCAGACCAGCCGAGAAACATTGTCCCTCTAGCGTGTCATGGGTCTCTCCCTGGGTCTCCTCACGCTGGAACGTGCCAGAAGCACCTCACCAGGGAGGCGTCCAGGAGGCATCCTAAATAGATGCCTGAGCCTCTGGCTGTTCTCGACGTTGAGGAGCAGCGGCTCTACTCTGAGTACTCCCCTGATGACTGAGCTCCTCTATCTCTAAGGCAGAGCTCAGACACTCTAAGGGAAAGCTCATTTCGGCCGCTTGTATGCGGGATCTCGTAGATGAGGGAAGGAACATAGATCGACTGGTAAATCCAGAGCTTTGCCTTTTGGCTCAACGGACCGGCACAGCACCCGCTTCACAGCAGACAGCACACAAATCCACATGTGGATCGAGAGATTAACAGGAGCAGTTGATATCTCATTAAATTATTATGAGTCTACCTTAGTTTGAAGTATGATGGGTCAAGCTGTTGCTGTGACGAGTTGGTGGAGGTAAATCCAGCTGTTAGGAGCATGAATTTTACTGTGGCTTTTTCTGATAGAGGGAACTGTTATGGTGGTGATGGAGGTTTTATGATTGATGGTTTATATTTAAATTTTGTTATTTTCATCTTTTTTATCCTTCCTTTACCTTTGTTTGTAGCACTTTGAGATTCTTATCTTAAGTGCACTGTAAATAATGCTAATAAGGGTTGTATCGTTATTTCTTTTTTTAATAATCATTATCATTTGGTTATAAGTTTATTTATCTTTAACAGCCACTCTCAGACCTTTAGTAATACCAGCAACTTGCTCTTTTAAAGGGAGTCTGCACAGCGTAGGGTTAGCACCTATAATCTCTGTATTCTTTCTTTTTTCGTTTTGCTCACACAATTTAACCCGCCATTATTTGATGACATAGAGTTTTGTATTTATGCCAAAAGGTGCTGATTTGGTTTCATATGACCAGAATATCTCATTTAACACATTTTCTCTTTCCCCAACATTGCTTGTGGCAAACTGTAAAGAGATCTTATTATTTTTTATTATTGCCACTATTACCCAAAGGCCAGCTCTGTGTCGTTTAAAACTAACAGATAACCTTACTTCAGCAAATGCTTCAGTGTAGCCCACTGGCTGCTTTGCAGCTACTTATTTTTTATTTTAGAAATATCAGCGTAAAGGGGTCAGAAACTCAGACTTTACATGCAAACAACTTAAAAAGAAAAATAACATACTTCATCATACATCACAGCTATGCACAACCTTGTAATGATATATCACATTAAATCCCAGCAAAATGCATTAATGTTTGGATGTTATTATGTAACAGAATGTGAATAAAAATAAAGGTATGAATACTTTGAGAGGTACTGTTAAAGCTAGAGCTGCCTTAGTTTGATTTGGTCTTTTCTGCTCTTTTCACTTTAGTGGATTTATTGAAACACCAAATGAATACAGATTTTTCTTTCCTTTTAAGATTTCACCTTTTCCACACAACGTTAAATGATGATGGGAATGGTACAGAGTGGAAATAAACTGCCACAGACCTTCTTACAACCAGATAGAGCTGAGTAACAATGGAGACTGCTACAAACAGACTGAAATGGGAATTAATCTCCACCCTCCGTAATGTTACCCACCTCGACTATTTTCACCTCTAGCTACTGTTACGTCCATTAAGTAAAGGAGAAACAGAAACAAGAAGGATAATGGTTAGTAAACCAAACAGAAATTGGGAAAGACTTTTTTATTGACATCCAACAGTGTTTGTACGTAGATTTATGGGATTATTTCAGCGCCTCAGAGAACACAGTTTGTTTTGCTGCTCTTCTGCACCCTCATTAAACAAAAATAGGTAGGCGGTTTGACATCACCTTTATATCCTTGGTCTGTTTCCCTGAGATCGATGACAGTAATTGGTTTGAAATTGAGATCCCATAGCCGGACGCAGCCGTCCCGTCCCCCTGTAGCGAAGCCCTCTTCGCAGGCATTCATGCTGAAAATCCCTGACTGCGGAAGAAAAATGACAGGCTGTCAGTGAGGATCTGCACAGCAGACAGGGGGGACGACACAACCAGTCCCAGCTATGCCCAGTCATTTGCTAAAAAATCCTTTAAAAATTGCAAACATGCAACTTTGGCCTCACAGGAGCAGGAGATTTTACTTCAATTGCTTTTTTTTTCATGTTCCACTCTAAGTACTAATAATAGTCTTTTCTTTCGGCTAAAGCCCTGAGCATTAGCAGACCCTTTTGCTGAAGCTGTAGTAAGAAACACAGAAATACAGACAGCAGAAATGACGATGTACTGTAGTTATTATCCCCTCCCCCCCATTTACCTACCCCCCCTCCCATCCAGCTGTTGATCCCATAGATATCATTTAATCCTGTGGAGCAAAAAGCTGATCCTCCTCCTCTGAGCAGAATCAAATGAAGCAAGCATGCATGGCTCCAGCTTTTAACTGGTTCACTTGATATGTTTAACTGCAATCCTTATGTTGCAACATTTTTCTATATCCATCTGTATATGTCACTCCGATACCATGTAACATACTCAGTGTGCAGCTTGTATGACAAAGTAAATTTGCTTTTATCTATATGGGGGGTTATGATTTGCTGGTGTTAAGGTCTAAGGTGTGAATGGGGAACCGATGTGTTAAATTTAGTGTTATTGCAATTCCACTGTCTCATACTGGCAGATGGATGGTCAACATACCTCCTTAATGGAGGTATAAGAGTGCCAATGCTTAGTGTCATATCCAGAGGCTGTGATTTAAAAGATAGACCAAGTAGTTCTGCAGAGGTGCAGAGTCAGCCAGTCTGAGCTCGGACCAAACGCTGCAAGCTGCATGGATTACTAGAACCATGGCCTCATGCGATCAGGGTAAACTTATTTGCTTCAGATTGTATCCACTGTGTGTGGCGCCGACCAGGTGAGGAGTATGCAGAGACAGAGGAGCATTCACTCATGTCATCACATAGGTGTGGAAAAGGATTCAAGTAAAACCATTGAAACTCTACTCTACATGGTATCAAAGTGTGATGTCTTCTGGGTTGTCGGATGAAAATATATGATAAAAAAGCTATATTTACATTTCTACCTTTTATTAATGTATTTTTTCACTTCTGTACGTTTTAACATACCCCGTGAGCTCCTTGTATTGTCCTCATCAGATTGATGCCTTTCCAGACGTAGATGTCCCCATTCAAGGCCCCTGAATACGTGACTTCGTCTTTGGCGCAGGCGAGGCAGAGGATGGTTTGGAGATCCCCCGTTTTGCCAAAAACACCACGTTTGGGTGTGAGAGCATTACCACATAACCCCCAAAACTGAAGAAAACAAAAAACAAAACAGACAGTCAAACATTATACAAATTAATATCTGCAAAACATTTCCACCTTTACTGTAATGCAAAATGTATTGCTTACAATTTAATCGAAAACCAACCAAATACGTCAGGGGTGCAATAACAATCCTTCAGTTTGTGTGCTGAAATCTGGTTAATTCACAAAGCACATTTAAAAAAAAACTCAGAGTTTAATCAAAGGGCTGCACAAAAGTAAGATTGATAAAAGAAGTTTAAACCAAAACATGAAACTAAAATAAAATTTAAAAAACACTGACTTCAAACAAAGACAATAAAAAAAAAGCAAATCACACTTGGGAAAATGCTATTTAAAAACAGAATTTCTTAAAGAGTTTGAAAAACATGTAGCAATGACATCTGATTAACAATTAGACCTGCTTAAAAATATGGGAGCAGAAACAGAAAACATTAAATCAGACCAAAGTCTCTTGTTTTTGGGACAAATGGCCTGAAGATAAAAATTTAAGTAAACAAGAGAGGTATATATAAGCAAGATCATTTAGGTATTTATATCCCTTAAATAATATTCCGTTAGCGCATTCCATACCATCCGCATTTGAAATCCACATCTAAGTTTGTGCAAACCTACATCAAAAACTGAAGAAACAGCAAAAAGTTCCCCTGTACAAATGGGAACTTTCCAGATATTTTTTTGTTTTATCTTTTAGCATGAGATGTATTTTTGCAAAAAAAATAAGCAAAGCACATAACATACTAATATATATATTTTTCTCAAAGTGAAGAACATTATGGACAACAGTGATCACCCTCTTCAGAAGATTTTATAAACAACAACAGTGTCTTCAGTCAATGGCTTCTCCAGTAGTGGTGCAAGACAGACCGCCATAGAAGATCCTTCCTGCCTAACAAAATAAAAAAAATGGAATACCTTTTACCTGGGCTTTGGAGGAGGCGCAGCTGAGGCTTTACCAGGTGTTTTTTTTTATTTTTATAATACATACTTTGTTGCATAAAAAATTATGCTATGGTATAATGACACCAAATGTTTAACCCTTTTTAGCCCTGATCCCAAAAGATGTTTGACACAAGAACCACTCTGCACATTATTGGAGGAACATCATACCCTCAGTAAACCACGGTGGAGGCTGTATCATGCCCTGGGGATGTTTTTTGTTTTCTCTCAACTAGAGCAAGCAGCATTTGTCAAAAACAGAATTATAACCAGTCATTAATTCTGATCAATGTGGCTAAAAACCTACAGGCTTCTTTTGGAAACCTAAAAATGAATAGTAACTTAGTTTTTATTAGGAACACACCAAATAAACAAAATAATAATCTCAGTAGAAGGAAGTTTTTGAATGGACCAGCCAAAGCTTAGACCTGGATTGGTTCTGTGAATGCTGGCTTTACAAAAACACATTAAACTACATTAAGCTGAAAAAAAGATCAAAAATTTTTGATAAAGTAAATTCGGTTCCATCACAAATCTTGGTATTTAATATGAAGTTCAGATTTTTCAAATCCACTGACTGTCCAAACAACCCACAAACCCCTTGGGGACAGTAAGGTTTAGTACAATTAAAATATCTCCTTTCTCTTAATATGACACTTGTAGTTTTTCCCACTTCTGCAACCACCTGATCAGCATGCACAGACACAGACATGTCCACACAGGCTCATTATTTATGAACAGCATCATTGGGATGCATGAGCACGGCCTCATCTGAAGGCTGAATCCATCCAACGCAGGAGGGAAGAAGGAAAAAGAGACGCCCTGTCTGCTTGGGGATGAGATCAGACGGATGAAGTCGAGGGAAGACGTCTCGAATACAGAAACAAAGCTGCTGGCACATTAAACCACTGCACTCTCATCACTCCTCTGACAGCCTTCACTGGTTTATCTGGAGGAACATTTACTCCGTTTACAGCAACAGTTGGTTGATTCCAGATTTATTATATTACTCAGTGATTTAGGTGAGTTAAGCTGGTTTTTTATTTTTTTACAGCTCAAGAGCGATCGTGTATTGACTGGAAAGGGGTGATCAAAAGGAAGCAAATGAGCTCAATGACAGCACCGGGCCATCAACGCCCTCAATAACACCTGTTTTTTTCTACTGATAAAGCTGGTGAGCGAAAACAGGATGGATCGATTATCAGAGACAGGAATCACAGGCTTAGATTCAACCCTGCCTGGTACACACACTGACAGGAGAGGAGGCATCCAGGCATCCTATAAAAGGTTTCAGGAAAAGTATTAATAACAGAAACATGAATGTTGGGGTCAGAGCTGAAGGTTAAGTGGGAGAGATGGTTTTGGTGTGTGTTATCAGGGAGGATGGAGATGCAGATTGAAAAGGGTCATGAGCTGGATTGTGGTGCACATGGGAGCAGTAGGGATGGAGGAGGTTTGACTGTACAGTCATCTCTGCCTTCAACTGATAAGGCAGCGAGACACAGGAACTGCCTAATCCCTTCACCCCCAAATTACTGAAGGAAGACTGGAAGCTGGAGGGGGTTTATGATGGATTCTGGGGCAGGAAGCAGGAGAATGCAACAAACACAACAGGAAAAAAAAACATGTTTTCTTAAAAGCCATTAACTGATACAGCATATTTTGTATTTACACCTTAAACCAATATGCACTGGCAATTTCAATTCACAGAGGAACATAACATGTATTTGTATGGACCATCAAATTAATTTCTTTGATTTCTAACTCAGGTTCAAAGTCAGAGTTTCACCTCAATTGTGCGGTAGCAGATACCAACTGAGTAAGTATATTTCTAAGCACTTTTCATAGTAGCAACCAGCCCCCAGCAACAGGCATGACAATAATAATTTTTCCATACCATGAATATCCATGTTTTTACAACCAGAAAAATAATACAAAAATTTTCTCATAAGTCAGTAAAAGAAAGGGAGCAATTTCTTTTATCAAGCTGACTGGCAGAGTGTAGCAAAAAGGGGGCAGGGGACACAGGCACTCTAGCTTACTTAAGAAATATGAAGTAAGTATTGTGACAGAACATTTTAGCAGTTTTTAAACTATCCATTTTCCGTCACGCTTCATCCCTGCTGTGGTTGCTAGGGGTGCTGGTGCCTATCTCCAGCTGTCTACCTGCAAGAGGAGAGGTACATCCTTGACAGGTCGCCAATGTATTCATTGGCGACCTGTCAAGGATGTACAAGGCAACGCAGAGAAAAACAGGACAAATAACCATTCACACACACTCACACCTAAGGAGAATTTTAAGAAGCTAAATAACAGTCATGTTTTTGGACTGTGGGAGGAAGCTGGAGTACCTGGGGAGGACCCACGCAGGCTCAGGGAGAACATGCAATCTCCATGCAGAAAGACCCCTTGCTGGGAATCAAACCCGGAACTTTCTTGCTGCAAGGCATCAGTGCTACCCACTGAGCAGCCCACTTTTAAACCATAATATTCAAAATCTTTAGTATACCTTAATAGTGGTAACTAAGCAATGGCGATTAAAAAAAAAGTTATTTATAAACAATTGTGGAGTGATTCAGATCATGTTCTGTATTTCCTGTTGTTGGATAGAATTCTGTCACAAGTGGAAATAAAGCTGATTTGGTTTATTTATACAAATGTCACAGTTAAACTACATCACATAAATACAACATCTGGAGCTGTATGTTTATGTTTTATCTGCAGGGAAAAGAGCAATCACATAGATGTCCACCTTGGCCTTTTTTTTATTGCAGAATTATTTCATCTAAACAACAAAATAAAAGCCCTCTGGGTCAAAAGGTATGCCGCTATCCTCTATGTGGTTTTAATAACTAAATTTAAAAATCACAAAGTAGATCCCTTTGATTCAAAGAGTGTGCTTGTCTTAAAGCTTTTAGTAAAAAGGGAAAATAAAATTTCATGACATGCTGATCAACAATCAGATCTGATTAAAGGAAAACTAGATCATTCTGATGTCTGGTCCATGGATGGTTGCATATCTAGATAATAATCATTTCAAATAGACTTAATTGGCTTCCTAATTGTTTTTTTGTACAGGAAGGAGAATGCATATCCCTAGCAGTCAGACACATTGCCAGTCAAGCAGGGCAAAAACAAACACCATTCGCAGACTAATCAGCCAAACATGCAAATCTTTTGGACTGTAAAAGGCGAATTGGCAGTGAACCCTCATATGCATAGGAAAAATGTATGCAGTCATTGGTTGGCATTTAAACACAGGATACTTGTGGTTGGAAAATTTAGTTTCTCTTATTTCATATATAAATTTATCCTATTTACTCAATATAAAAGTTTGCACTCAGTCTTTTTCACCTGCAAGGCCACACAATTCCCCTGTGTAAGGGTGTTTTTAGAAAAGACCTACCTTCTTCCCATAGCAAACCAGATTCTTTAAGTTTGATTCATAACATGTTACTGTTTAACCAAAGTGTCTGTAATTTGTTTTGACCCTGACAACTTTCCATTATTGTAAGTAAGGGGGAACGAACGCTGCCGAGGCGGAACAGGGCTGATTACCAGGGCTGTATGATGAACTGTTCTCTCTTTGCAAAGAAATAAAAATAAAGTGCCGACTGAGTGAAAAAGCCTCCAATCTCGTTTATTTAACTGGGGTGAGTAGTTGAATACTTTTTTCCCACTACAATATTAAATATAAAACCCTCTTATAAAGCAGAATGTCTTTGCATCCGCAGCAATGCATAAGATGGGTATTGGGAGGTCACTGCAATAGGTTTTATGTAACAGGAGAGATCAAAGAAAAGGAAAGATGACAGAAAAACAAAGAGGGAAAAGGGGGTCTTTTTTTCCATTAAGTATTTGAAATAATCAGTCAGTCAAAAGCAGAAAAAGGGACCAGATGTGATTTACATGAGTGATTGATGTGCTGCATCAGAGGAGCAAACTGACTGCAATATTTCCTGAAGAAATCTAAATAAAAAAAAGCAACAGAGGGAGGCAGACAGTGTCCTCGCCACCGAGGTTGTGTTTTCCTCAGCTCCATAGTGAGTGGATTACCGGGTCTAAATCTTCTCTATGCTCTGAGTGCTATAATCGCTGAGCGAGCACAGGACAGGGGAGCAGATGTCACATGGTCCACAGGGTGAAGCCTGGGGAATTAAGTGGGACAATTGGTGGATTGCCTTGGCATCAGAAAACCAGAAGAGGGGAAAGGGAGGGAGGAAGAGGAGAAGGGTAGATGCTATAGGATTCAGCAGGGATTGCTTGATTGGGGGTAAAGGAAAAGTTCTGGGGAGGCAGACGGCTACTGCGAGAGGAGAGGAGAGGCAAGTCTAGCTGGTTTGGGATGACGGAATCACCAGTAAAAGATAAATACAGTTATCTGACCTGGCTGCATCAAACCCATTCAGTAATGCTTTATTTTAAACTAGGGCCAGGGGGGGTTTCCAGTTCAAGCAGAATTTATTCTTTTCCCAGCATTTTAGAAAATAAGGTCTTCACAGCGGGGAACTACATATCCTTAGGGTGGACTTGGAGAAGACACTCTGCATTAACCCATTGAAAATTTATGCACACCACTTTTGTGCGAAGAGAGGTGATAGCGATTGGGTCAGAAAGGAAACGGGCGCATCTGTGGCTCATGCAGTGGAGTGATTTCAAAAGCTGAAAGGAAAAATCTGAAAGGACTGAGTGGCAGTGTCATGGTTTCTGATGAAAAGCAACATTTTCTTCTTCTGCACTGCAGATTACTACAATTTTGAGGGGAGAGACTCTGAGTCAGTGCCTGTCCTACTTATGTAAAGTGCCTAATAACCATGGGCATGGATTTGCATAGATCTATTTTAGTAACGCTTGATATTGTTAAAGAGATAAAGCAGAAAAAAGCAGGGAAGGAAACAAAGATTTATGGTCAGCTGTCTCTTTAAACCCAGTCAAAATCTGCTCTTTTCTTTACATGACAGAATCAGAGACACTCAGAATTTTTCAGACTGAGATTAGCTGCTTGTAAAATAAAAGTGGCTTTACCTTGATATGTTTGACACCGCAGCTGACAAGCTTGTTTGGCTGGTACAGATCCCATGATATGTCAAATATCTGCGAAAAAATAAAGAGGAAAGACCTTAAACTTCTGGAATATTAAACTGAATCAGTAGATTTTTCATAAAAGAAGTCATTTCAATACACAAGGTTAGTAATTAGGACTTTCAAAATAAAAGATTACATTGACTCTTTAAAGTAAAAGACTTTTCTAATGAAACCAACTTGATAAGATGTTAATTCTTACTATGGCATATTAGCAAATGTTAAATGATCGACTGTATTTTATAGAATGATGGCGAATAATAGCATAAAAGATGCCTTTGTGAGCATGGTAGAATATATTATCATTGACTAAATAAATATTATTAACCAGAAAGCTGATACTAACATATTGGTATATGTTATTATTTGAATAAATATGTAAAACATTATGATAAACATATCAGTTAAAAATTACATTAAAACAGCTTTTATTTTACCACTGTCTAAGCTTTCATTCAAGTTCTTTCCAAGATGCTAATGTTTACTTATTTACTAAAGTTAGAATTGTTGCTAATTGTCACAAAGCTTTTGAACTTTAATATCAACTTTATTTTAATGTCCCCTGAGGGAAATTTTTTATTTAAAAGCATAAAAAACTATTTTGTCCAGAAGCATGTTTCATCCTGCCATCTCATTTGACTGGAAAAACGAAAGTATTTTGGAGCTCAATTGAACGTGCTTGAACGTTCCTCTTTAGGAACGAGTTGAAATTAACTGTAAATTTATGTAAAAACTCTTGTAAAGTTATAGAAATATCTTGTTAAATGGTCATAATATGTAACTTACAGCTTTATATAATTATTAATATATCAATATTATTATATTATTATTTTATGATATATGAAAATATGTAAATAATGATATTTTAATGTTTAAATATTATTTTCACTGTTAACCATAGTTGGCCAGTGTCGCAGCATAATTTCCCTATGGTTACATAATAACAATAAAGGCTAATGATTTTTCATCCAAAGTAAAAAAAAAAAAAAAAACTGTCATTAAACATAGAGAATAGGCTAAAGAAAACCAGTGCTAGTCAATATGCATGTATTAATATGTTAACTTATATTAGAATTTTTGCCAATAACAGCAAAGTTCCTGTTGACATAACATATAATCCTAACTACTATAAGCATGTAGGCCAGTATGCAACCTAATAATAGCAGATACACAGCTGTTAACATAGACTAGTTAGTTATTGTTCATTAACATCCTAGTATTTGTTTATGTTATGATTTTTGCCAAGTAATGCATATAGGTTTCCATTAGCACACCAGATAATAGGGGAGTTGCGGCCTCGTGGTTAGGGCATAGAGCTTGGAATCCAGAGGTTCTGATTTCAGGCGCCACTCCCAGAGACTGCCACTCTAGGTCCCTGAGTAAGACCCTTAACCCGCAAAATGGCAGCCCACTGCTCCCTAAGAGGATGGATTAAATTCAAAGGGGAATTTGTCCAGTGAGACATTAATAAAGTTCAATTATTAATTATCATTAATATTAGCTCCTGTAAGATAACATCATTCTAGCTTATGCTACCACATTATTGAATGCAGACTCTACTTTAGCTTAGTAGATGATTTTCACTTTTAATTGCTAAAATGTATTTAGTTAAATTTATGTTTTAGCTTTAAATGCGAAAATGGGTTGCATTTTGGACCCAACCAAAAAAAAAACCTTGTTAATTAGAGCACACAGGTGGCTATGCAGCATATATTTTGAAGAGAGAGGCAAAACTTCAGTATTGGTTCTTTTAAAATGTGATGAAGAATAAATAGGATGAAAGTATTTACCCTGTCTGTGTGACCAGGAGCAGCTGCCAGCACCTTCCCTCTTCTCCAGTCCCACACACAGATTGTGTTTTTTGAGTCCAATCCCACAGACACCAGGCACTGCAAAGAGGGCACAGAAATAAATGAAAATACTGTCTGCTTTCTAACACAGATTACTGCAAACTTTCAGTGCAGTCTGACTAATCACATTAAGAAGCTAATAATGACTACAGAACAGTTGTCCAGCCTCTGGCAGTTCTATGGAGCACATTTAAGCATTTTTTGCCAGAGGACACACCTACAGCTGACTGAGTAGGCAGCATAAGTGGAGCAGAAGAGGAGAAAGCAGCTCATGGAAATCCTTCCTCTGTAGCTTACTTCACATGTTAAGGAATGCCCTCTTTAATCCTCTGCAGAGTCAATGTTCAGCTGACTATAGAAGTGTCTGGTAAGGCATTTGGAAGGTCTTGAGATGTATTTTAGCAGTCAGTGCTATGGGGAGCAGGGGTTAATTCCAATAAACTAATGTGGATGGTGAGTAAGTTGTCTGGATTTACGAATCTTCAGTCAGCTGATTTATCACAACAGCTTGTCAGAGAAATAGACTTATGTTTTTATTTATATTCATGGCTGCAAAATTATAGGTTTTGATGATGCAGAAAAATGAATACTAACACGTTTCCCTTACATTTGTAGTGTTTCATAAAAACTGTGATATTAAAGTGAGCATACATTGATTTTAGTTATTTTTAGACATTTTGCTTATTAGAGCAAAGAAGAATTTGGATCGAACCAACCTAATGGGTACATGTAAGTTCTTTCAGCTCTCTAAGCCAATATTTGGTAGAACCGTTTGCTATAACTGCACATTTATTTTGGTAAGTGTCTGATTTAAAGCATTACCTTGTAGCTTTCATTGCATTTAACATATGTTTAAGATGTTATATGCTAGAAGCTAAAACTATTAGTCTCTTTTGAAGCCTCTAATAGGTTTCTTTCGTCATTGCCCTCTTTTTTCGGTTTAAATGAACTTTATATATATTGACTGCCCAGGTCAGAAAAACATCACCACAAAATACTGTTGGCACAATGATGCTTAGCAGTAGGGAAGTTATGCAAAGGTTGATGTGCACAGTAAGTTTTTTTTGTGTGCTTTTTTTCCAGAAATTGTACTCTTGATTGTGGCTCCCATCCAACATGATTGAAAAAAAACCTTTTTCAACGTCTGCTGTATCCTCTGGATGGTTTGTAGTAAAGTACAAACAGATGTTGTTTTGTTTTACTTTTTTACAACATTAGTGTCCTTGCTAATTTCCCCAAAGTCTAGAGTTGTAGAGTGCACAACTGATATTTGTCAGATAAACACTTGAGCACAAGTCACGAGAAAGCACTTACCGACACTTTACAGCCACTTTATCAGGTAAACCCCACAAGTACCACGATGTCTTCAGAACTGCCTTAATCCTTCATTGTATCGATTCAACAAGGTACTGAACACATTCCTAAGAGAGTGTGGCCCATATTGACATGACAGCATCATGCAGCTGCTTTAGATTTGTCGGCAGCTTATCCATGATGTGACTCCCTCATTCCACATCCCAAAGCTGGACTATTGGATTGAGATCTAGTAACCGTGGAGGCCATTTGAGTACAGAGAACTCACAGTCATGCTCAAAAAACCCATCTGAGATGATTTGCGCTTTATGACAAAACTTGGTTTCGTGCTGGAAAGAGCCATCAGAAGATGGGTACACTGTGGTCATAATGGGATGGGCATGGTCAACAATACTCAGGTAGTCTGTGGCATTGACCTAATGCTAAAATGGTATTAAGGGGCCCAAAGTGTGCCAATAATGTATCCCTTGGCACACTGTGACACCACAAGACTGAATCGTTGATACAAAGCAGAATGGATTAATTCTGACGCTAAAATCTGACCCTACCCTCTGAATGTTGCAGAAGAAATCAAGACTTATCAGAGAGTTTTCCAAACTTCTTTTGTCCAGTTTAGTGAGCCTGTCCAAATTGTAGCCTCAGTTTTATGTTCTTAGGTGACAGGAGTGGTCCTTTGCTGCTGTAGCCCATCAGCCTCAAGGTTTGACATGTTATGGGTTTAGAGATGCTCTTCTGCATACATCTATTGTAACAAAGGGTTATTTGAGTTACTGTTGCCTTTCTATCAGTTCCAACCAGTCTGGCTATTCTCCTCTGACCTGTGG
Organism: Cyprinodon variegatus; assembly: GCF_000732505.1. Lineage (NCBI taxonomy): Eukaryota > Metazoa > Chordata > Actinopteri > Cyprinodontiformes > Cyprinodontidae > Cyprinodon > Cyprinodon variegatus. Next base: position 233,170 of record NW_015150832.1, read on the forward strand.
CATCAACAAGGAATTTGTTTCCACAGAATGGCCGCTCACTGGATATTTTCTGTTTTCAGACCATGCTCTATAAACCCTAAAGATGGACCATGCCACATTCAAAAGTCACTTAAATCACCTTTTATCCCCATCCTGATGCTCAGTTTGAACTGCATTATCTTCACCATGTCTACATGCCTTAATGCATTGAAATGCTGACATCTGATTGGCTGATTAGAAGTTTGCAGAAGTTTAACGAGCAGTTGGGCAGGTGTCATAAAGTGGCTCGTAAATGTACACTCCCATGATGAGAAAGAAATACCAGCCTGTTAAAGTTTAGAGTTTAGATATGTTTGTATTGGTAGTACATTTTCCTTAAACCAAGGATCTAACTGGCAGTTGCTAATGTGACTTGGCTAAGGTATTTGTAGTAAGCCAAGCACTGCGAGATTTGAGACCGGTTTGTGAACATGCGCTTCTCAGATGAGGTCCTGTGATAGGAAGGTATCCTCAGTAAGGACAAAAATTTCATCCAAAAGAAACATGGCAGATTTTCAATGTCTAGGTTGGATTATCCAAGAATGAGACTTTTTCTTAGCTCTCAATTTCTTTCTGCGTCTTAAAATATTTGTACAGTGAGCTGTAAAACAGTTTTTTCCAGGTTTCCACACTGACCTACAGACTTTTTGAGCCATGTTGCAATTTCTACAGAACAGATCTTTTTCAGTCATGGTTCTTTGTCAGCTAAGAAAAAAGTGTTATAATTTTATATAAGGCTGAGGCCATGGATGTCTCCTAATCTGCAAACATGTATGGTGTAAAATGTGATGATATGGCAGAGTGGAGTTGTATAAAATGCTTCTTTAACTGTTAAACTGGGCCACTTCCCGAAAAGTGAGCCCGGGGGTAAGCAGCTGCCTTCTGTAACTCTAAGCAACTTCTCTGATCTGAGTAAGATTAAAAATTCTATCAAAATCTTTTGTCATGCCTCATTATTATTTAATACATATAAGTTATGAAGTGTTATTTAAAGAGTTTGTCCCAAGTGATCTTTTTCAGGAAAACTTGCTGGGGGGCCAGATTTGCTTATCACCCAGGCTGAATTCACCGAGGTGGTCAAAAAACTCCAGGGTGGCAAGGCTTTGGGGGTGGACGAGATACACCCTCAGTACCTTAGAGCTATGGATGTTATCAATCTGTCATGGCTGGCATTCTTCTCCAACATCACATGAAGGTCAGGGATAGACCCTTTTGATTGGCAAACTGGGGACGTGGTCATCTGCATTATGCTGCGTTCACACCGGGGGCAGCTGGCGCGACAGAAGCAGCGAGTTTATATGCAAAGTCAATGGTTGACGCACGTCAAGGCACAGCAAAAGGTCCCGCGGCGCGTTTTGAGCAGCAGGCGCAGCGCGTCTGAGCAGCTGAAGCAGCGCGTCGGGCGCGTTTAAGCATCTGACGCGCGTGACGCGCCGCAAACGCGTTGCTGCTCGAGATGGAAAAATTTAATTTTTGCTGCTCGACGCGCCGCGTCAACCAATCAGAGAAGCTGATCTGGGAGCTGGCTGGGAGACAGACACAGCGCTGATGACACAGACCGCTCTGATTACTCCTCTTAAACAGTTTATTAACGCATAATTAACTTAAAATATATACATCTGCCGGCAGAATATGTTCACTTTTATTATCCTGCTGCCTGCAGATCGGATTATTTAGATGAAAAACACCTACCAGCCGCCGCGGTAAACCGCGAGGAGGCGACCCGGCCAGAGGCTGCTGATGAAGGGATTCCTTCTGTCGGCGCACTGCTGGTATGTGGGGGTCTGAGCGGCTCCGACAGAAATAACATTGGGAGGCAGGAATGTAATCTGGATGAACTGACTGCACTGATGAAGTTTTCAGGTGTATTTTCTCACTTAAAAACATATTAAAACTACTTTATTCCCACTGATCACAGCAAATATAGCTGCAAGGCAGAGAAAGGATAGTGAAGCTCCGCCCAACGCGCGTCAGAGCCACTTTTGCACCGCGCAGCCAGAGCAGCAAAGCTGCTTCAGCCGCGTGTCAGAACTCACTGGTACAAGCAGCAAAAATGAAGCAGCAGACGCGATTTTGCTGCTTTTGCAGCGTCCGGTCTGAACGTAGCATTAGAACGGGGATAGAAGGGTGTATTCCAACTATAGGGGGATAACATTTCTTAGCCTCCCTGGGAGGGCTTATGTCAGAGTGCTTGAGGGGAGAATCTGGCTGATTGTCGAAGACGAGTTTTCGAGTCCAAACTTGTTTAAACTTTGCAGATTGGATTCACCTGGTTCAGTGGCTGAGTAGAAAAAATACATGACATAGAGATGACTTGTTGACTCCAGGTCCCCCATCTCTGAGATAAGTTTGAGTATCTTGGGGGTCCAGTTCACAAGTGAGGGAAGAATGAGGTAGGAGATTGATAGACGGATCAGTCTGTGGTGGTGAAAATAGAGCTGAGAAAAGACACGCTCATGAAAATGAAAAAAGAACGAGATACCGGATACAAGTGTCGGAAATTAGCTTTCTTTGCAGATTGGCTGGGCACTTCCTTAGAGATAGGGTGAGGAGCTTCGTCATTTGGGAGAGGTTTGGGCTTCCCTCAGCAAAGCTGAGGAGGTGTCTGCAAAGTAGGAAGTCTGGTAGTCTCTGCTGGCACTGCTGGCCCTGTGACCCACTCCCAGACGAAGCGGAAGACAATGAGTGCAAGTACAAGTACATTTCTACATATGGTCGTTGCAAAATTAAGCCTGAATGTTTTTCATAAGACTGTAGCTTAACTGACCAAAACTACATATCTAAGATTGTGAGTTGTAAAGGAAAAATGATGTGGTTTTTAATAAATAAAACAATGAGTATTTGAAAACTATGCTGCATTTTTTTCATTTCCGTTACATTCATACTCCTAAATGATAAAATAAAACCAGTAAATGTTGTGTAAAGAGTCCAGATCTGTTGACTTTTCAGCCTCTATGGAATAAAGGCTAATACTGGACGTAATCCAGAGCAGCAAGTCTCTGTACTGAAAACACAGTGGCAGGGTCAGGATGACGCAGTTTTCTTAAACTGGGACAGAAAAGCCTGTCCAAATGTTTGTAAAGCTTAATGAAGTTAATAAAGTGTCACTCCTTGAAGGAAACCTGTTAGAAACTGCTAAAAGTGTAATATTGGGTTGAAAATTCTCCTGACAGCAGGACAGTGGACCTAAACATGTAGCCAGAACAGTTATTTAATGGCTTTAATTAAAACTCATTCATGTGTCCATTCAAAGTCTAGGTCCTAATCCAACCGAGAATCTGTGGCTAACTTGAAAATATATTTGTTAACTTTTTTACTTCACAATTGTGTGGTGCTCTATCCTGGTCTATTACACGACATTCAGATAAATTGCATTTCAAAAGAGTAATCCTTTGAAATTGATCAGATCAGTGTGAAAAAAAAGAAGCAAATTTAACTAAATCCCAAAGAAAAAAAAAAAAAGAAATTAAACCAAGAAAGAAAAGACTATTTAACCAAACTGGACTTTAGAATATACTGTTCTTCAAACTTGCAGTAATAGCTTGCACAATTTACCTGTCCCTCAAGGTCGAACGCCAGGCAGGCGATGCCATGTGTATGCACATCTTTTAGGATGGACACAGTCTGCACAGTGTAGGAGTCCCACACACAGATGTAAGGCTCTTTGCCAACTTGTCCTGTGGCGACCAGCACACGCTCCGGATGTAGAGCTAAACTGTAACGAAGCACAAAGAAGGGAGAACAAGTGAGCTTTTCCCATTTGCGTGCTTGCTTGCTCGCTTGCATGCACGTGTGCCGGAGGCAGACGAGGGATTCACCCTGCCAGCAGAAACCACTGATTTGAGATGAGCACATTAAGTCCGCACTGGGTCTGAAAGTGGAATCACAGGGGCAGCTTGATGAGGTGACATGGTTCAATTAACCCGGTCACGCTCAGATGCACACACAGCAAGGCTTACTTAAGGACAAAAGCAGCACTGGCAAACCTGCAAGATCCGTTCTTATTTTGTTTGGTTGTTTATTGTCAGTATCTTGAACCATGATTTAGGCCTTTCTATTTCTGTCACCCATCTGGGTTTTCCTCACTTCACCTGGTCTACCGTATGTTTGTAACAGTTACATAATCCTTCACTCTCATTCACTCAAACTTCCCCCCCACCTACCAGCTTTCCCATTCTACTGCTGGGAAACAGGTGACTGTATTTAATTGTTACTCGTATCCCCTCCACTCATTTTCCAAGAATTCTTAAACCATGAATTCCCAATTTTTTTTTTGCTAAAATTTTGACCTGGCTTAACAAACATAAACACCTATTTTTTACCACTTCTCTTTGTTTTTTCTTCACATTTTCAGTGTGAATCTTTGTTTTCTATTAGGTGGCTCCCCATTTTGCAAATCCTAGGGATGCTGTTACTTTTTTATCAAAGCTGGGGTGGTTTAGATGTGACTTTTAATTTCTCCACTTATTTCAAACCTCTGTCCAACCTGGCACATTCCTCATTTTACTTTTTATGCCTTACATAATCAGAGTGCAAAAGAAGCTAAAAATAGCTGTCAGAGGAAAAGGAAAAAAAAATCATTGAAGCATTTTCGAGATGCAGATAGACACAAAAGAGAAAAATCCTTGACACAAGCAGGTTCTGCACTGAAAACACATCTAATCTGAAAAACTCAACAGTATCCACCGGTAACGCTTATTTTAAATAAAAATCCCCCCTAATTAGTTAATCCCAGTGCATTTAAATGTGCACAGAATAACAATGTTACTGCATGTTAAACAAGAAGCCTTAGTGACAGCTACAAGATCGCTGTTTCGCTTACATTTCTCCATCTGAAGGGCTTGCTAAATGCCATCACTAATGACTTAGCCTGCAGCGCGTTACCACGGCACTTCTGTTTGATATAAGCAATGGCTGCTTGGCTGCCTTCCATCTGCCAAATGCTCTAGCATGAAAGTAGCTAAGGCAAATGCTGCAGCAATTAAATGAACTGTTTTGATGTAAATTCAGGGCCAATAAACAGCCTAGGGAGGTCGATTTTCAAGGTGAAAAAAGCACATATGCGTCACAAAAGTTGAAGGACACATAAAACTTTTACTTTAACAGAGCAAAATTAAAGTAAGCACCAATCTCTTGACTTAAAAGATGCATAATTCATAAATAACAACTGTTCAGGATGAATTCTCATGTTTAGGGTACAGTATTTGAGATTAATTCAAAAAAACAGTGGGGACATTTTCAGCATAATTAATGACTGTTTCCGAATATGTTTTAAAATCCAAATTTAAACAAATATGTATAATTAAACTAATGATAACATGGACAGTATATAAAGATTACTTTTGCTTTTCCCGCATCATATAAAAGATACCAGTTGTTTTCCTCATAATTGTGATGAAGACATCAAAAACCACTAACAGCTTTACTTAATCTTTAAAACATGATGAGATTCTCATGGCCCAGATTTGTCACTTAAAGTATGTTAACCCACAACAGGTTTAATATTAATCTAAGCTCTTGATGCTGCATATAAGGGAATATGTTTCTTTAAAAATAATTCAAGAATTTTAGAAACAAGAAATGGCATTAAAAGTTTGGTTTTAATGCAAATAAATAGATACAAAACCAAGCATGTTGAAGAAAACACAAAATCCCTTTTGTTTAAAACAACAAGCTTCCAGTCAGAGATTTGACCAACCTTCTTATAAGAAACAGTAGACTAATTGTTGGTATTAATCAAAAAACCTTTATGTTGGTCTCTCTTTATCCATTTACAAACTAGTTTGTTAGGGATAGTTTTTGATTAGTTTTAACACCCAATTCTGTGTCAGTAGTTAGACCCAGCTGTTATATTAGATTAAAGTAAATGATCAGAAAATTCAGGAATGGCATTCTGTTACCACTGATAAAAAGGAGCCACATTTAAAAAATCAGCAGCTTAAATGACAGCTATGGAGAAAATGAAGATATTTAGGCTTTCAAACCTTTCAAACCTACTACTACTATACCTACTATATTACTGTGAAGGATGGTGATGATGGCATCATGTTAAGGAACTGTACTTAAACAGTGAATTAAGCAGTAAGCAGTGTTGTATAGTAACAGAGTAAAAATACTTCACTACTGTACTGTATATTTTGGAGTACTTTATACTTTCCAGGAGTATACATTTTTTTGAGAACTTTTACTTCACTACAATTACAAACTTAATTGCATACTTTTACTTTGATACATTTTCAATGTTTGGTTTAGTTACTAAATAAAAAAAAAAACGAACGAGAGAAACGCAAGTGTTTTGACCCCACCTACTGACTACAAAGTCAGGTCTTGCCTGGGCTTTTTCATCAACACCAATAGGATACGCCTGTTTCGCAAAGCCAGTCTAAATTTATCCTACACTTGGTAGTGTATATTATTTTAAGTTAATTTAACTTTCAAAGTTTACCAAAATATAAAAAAAATGTAATTCAAACTGCACTTACTTTTTACTTATACTTTTCGCTACATTACTTGAGTACATCTATTTTTACAGTAATTCTTATACTTAAGTACAAGCAATTTCAGATACTTTAAGACTTTTACTCAAGTAACATTTTACTCAGTGACTTGGACTTTACCAAAGTCATATTTTGGAGAGGTACTTATACTTTTACTTGACTCCAAGATTTCAGTACTTTATACAACACTGGCAATAAGGATGAAGCAGTATCACTATCTTCAAATTCTTTATCTTCCCCTCTCATAAACAGCCTTTCTTCAGGTTAGATTGGAAAAAGAGAAGAGCATGTTGATGGCTCCAACAAAAAACAGATTCTTATTTAGCTTTCCAAACTGATCTTGACACTGAGCATTTGAATAGATAAAGAAAGGATATATATAGTTTATGGTAATTGAATTGAACGTATTTTTTGAACGCTTTTTTACTCAAAGTTATCACTAAAAGTGCTTTTCACAAGAGCTGCATTCACCAAATCGTACTTACAAATGTAACTTTGGGCGAAGTTTGCTGCCCAACAGCTCCTCCATTGAGCTGCAGTTGCTTGCATTATTGAATTTCCTTGAACCCATGTCTATTGAAATATGAGGGCGATGTTTTATAGCCACATCTGAGGCAGGAGATGATTCAGTTTATATAAGGTTTACTGTTTCCAATAGAAAAAGATCCAACCAGAATAATACCCAGGACTTTGTCGATTACTACAAAAAAAAACAGGCTTTTCTACTACCTACCAAGGGCTATTAGACAAAAAACATTGTAAATATTTGAGTTCATATGTAGAAATGTTAACCCTTTGGATAAGAGATAATTTACCGTAGATTTTTATTGTCTAATATATTGTGTAGTTATACATATACTTATTTAATTTGTAATTATCATAAAACATTAATGATGTTGAAATAAAGTTTGGCATTCCTTCAAACTGTCAAGGGGAAGCTGTGAGAAACATTCAAGCACCAATTCTTTTTCATAAACTCTACTAAAAGCTGGGCTGAATGGTACCTCAGTATAAAGGATCCTAACAAGAAAGGACAGATGTGCTCTTCAGGGACCAAGCTCCTATCTGGTGTCTAATCTTAAACTATTCCATGAGCTTAGACTTCCTGGTTTTCAACAAGCCAGATCTTATTCTGCCTCATCAAAGATAGATCTACATTCTACAGCTTAAACCAATGATTAAATATGGGTCAGGTGCTCATCTCAAATTTGAATTTCTCATGTTAATGTTGGTAAAAAAAAAAAAAAAAGGTGCCTCCAAAACACACAGAAACATTCAAGAAGGTAATAAAAATGTAACTTTATTGTTCTCGCATTGGAAAAATGTATCTCTGCATTTAACCCATCCCATTGGGGAGCAGTGGGTTGCCATCGTGGGGCACCCGGGGAGCAGTGTGGGGTTAAGAGACCCAGAGTGGCAGTCTGTGGGAGTGGGGCTCGAACTTAGAACCTCAGGGTTCCAAGCTCTGTGCCCTAGACACTAGGCCGTCACTCCTCTGTTGGTTTAAAACTTTCAAAATATAATATTCTACTGGCTTTTCTTGTACCTCTCTATACAGTACATATAAAGCTATTTTACCTTTTCTTTGGTCTTCAATTTTGATTGCATTTATTGTTGACTCCTTTGGCGCAGAGTGCGTCTGTCTAGAGTCGACACGTGGGCTCCTTATTGTTCTTCCTGTTCTTCCTTTTTCTGTATTACAGCATAGTTTAACCTGGTTTCAATTATCCTTAATGGATTTATGAAGCATTTTCCCTTTTCAAACATATACTTTGTTTTTCATCTATCCTGTTTTCATACGTTTTATAAATTACTGATTTTCTTCTCAATCTCCTGCCTCTTGGGATATGAATAGAAAACTTTGATCCTAACACCTACCAAACCTCTCAGGACTGCCACATCATTTGTATAAGATGTACTGAGTCTAGAAAAAGTATTCACACCCACTCATACCTTTTAGGAAGTTTCTCATATCATAACCAAAAAACTTTAAAAGAATTTTATTGTGAAGCTAATAATAATTTGTGAAACCATCTTTAAATACATTTACCTTTTTTACTGTATGTTCTAATATCTTTGGACATTAACAGATTGATATTAATGTCCATTCTTCTCTGCAAAATATCTCATGTTTGATCAGACTGGATGAAGACCATCTATGAATATCAAAGATTTCTAGTCTCTTTCCAAATTATCAATTTAAAAATTTTCCGCACCTTGAGCCTAACAATTTAAAGCAAGAGCATGTCTCATTCAGTTCTGGCTTTTGCTGCATGTTAGGTGCTCTTGTTCTGTTGGAAGGTGAATTTCCATCCCAGAAACTAGATTATTGGTGTCTATAAAAGTTATTCTTCTAGGAAAAACCTTGTATTTAGTTCAATCGATTCTCCCATTCACTCTGACAAGCTTCCCTATTCATGCTGAAGAAAAGCATCCCCATAGCAGGATTTTGTCTCCAATGTGAGCTGGGGTGTGGGACCCTAAGTAAAGGAGGCTGAATGGAAATTAGAACTGAAACAATCCAATCAATTGTGATTAATCAATTATTGAAATAATAGTTTACTAATTTAGTAATCGATTAATCGTTAAATTTATTGTAGAGACTCTAAAACATGCCTTTAGCTGACAGAACAACTCACAAGAACCTCTGGATTCCAAGCGCATTGCCCTAACCACTAGGCCGCCACCCCTTCACTCTCTCGCTTACTCATCAGATTCAGTTCCATTTTTATTTAACCAAATTTTTTAACCTGTACATTTTGTTCAGCACAAACCTGGAAATCTAAGAGATGTTNAAAAAAAGGTACCTCCAAAACACACAGAAACATTCAAGAAGGTAATAAAAATGTAACTTTATTGTTCTCACATTGGAAAAATTTATCTCTGCATTTAACCCATCCCATTGGGGATGCATCCCCATAGCAGGATTTTGTCTCCAATGTGAGCTGGGGTGTGGGACCCTAAGTAAAGGAGGCTGAATAGAAATTAGGGCTGAAACAATCCAATTAAACATGATTAATCAATTACTGAAATAATAGTTTAATAATTTAGTAATTGATTATTCGTTAAAATGATTGTAGAGACTCTAAAACATGCCTTTCGGTGACAGAACAACTCACTTACAGCAGCAATAATACCAAAATTATTTTAAAAAATATGTGAAAAGTTTGCATTTAAAATAAAAAATATTTTTAGTCAGTCAGTAATCTCTATCCAGAACTACTCAAGAGGAAAAGTTTTAGTTTTTACCTGGTTTAATTTAGTAAAAAAATCTTTTTTTTAAGGAACCTTAGGCTATCAGATTACTAATCGAAAAAAAAAAAAATATTCAACAGATTAATTGATTTGTACAATAATCATTAGTTGCAGCCCTAATAGAAATGCACTCTGTTTATGTGACACATTTCATCCAAGCAAAATATAGTGACCAACAACGCCTACGTTTTTTTCTTTTTCCAGCTTTTTATTGTTATTAGACTGTCACAAGTACAGGGCAACAAAATAAACTCTCTGCATTTAACTCCTCAGGATTCCAAGGACTTTGCCCTAACCGCTAGGCCGCCACTCCTCTATTGTCTGTTATTGTAACGGTAACGGTAACCTTGGCTAAAATTATAACACAAACTAATACTAGCATGTTAATGAACAAGAACCTCTGGATTCCAAGCGCATTGCCCTAACCACTAGGCCGCCACCCTTTCACTCTGTCGCTTACTCATCAGATTCAGTTCCATTTTTATTTAAACAAATTTTTAACCTGTACATTTTGTTCAGCACAAACCTGGAAATCTAAGAGATGTTTTATTCATGAATCCCTATAGTTGCTTTTAAAATTATCTCATCAGCTTTACTCAAAATTATCTAAAAAAGAGGAAAGAAGAGAAAATATTTAGGTAGGAAGAAGCTACTTATACTTGTGACCAAAACAGCTTCACACCAAACAGCCAGTATTTCTAACACATTAACACTGTGGGCCTGAAGCTATTAAACATTCTTCTGAAAGAGCATTTGTTCTTTTCACTGTTGTTTGAATCAAAAATTTGTACTGAACTCCATTTACTATTCTGAGCAAGTATCTTGTATTTAAATACCTACTTACACCAAATATGTTTACAAATCTTACAATAAAAATATTTTCATCTTTTTTTGTCTGACAATCTGTTAAGGAGGCTAGGGAGTTTCACAACAGAAAATAAATCAAGGCTGACATCTTAAAATGCTCCACTCACTAAACATTGAGCAAACAGAAACAGCTGAGATAACTCAGTGGTCTTAATTGTGTAATTTGTATATAAATCGGGTAATATGGATTTCTACTTGATCCTAGGATGAGTGTACGACTAGATGTGGACTATGTGTTCCTCCTTTTTCCCTTTTGTCAGCTGTTTTGTTCTCTCTCCTTATGCTTCAGTATCTCAGACACTATTCTATAAAATGGGTGTGCATCTGATTGGCCAAGTACAGTATATTACTGGCAGGCACAACGTAAGTGCACACTCTTTGTAATATGTTTGCCTAAATAATTACAATCTAAAAACCTTTTCCTAGTATTTATACGGTTTCTTGTGATACTATGACTACTATTAATTTTGGAGCTTTAGTCTTTTCATACTCCTTGCAATTTTTTATTTTAAATGAAGGTTATCCACACTAGTCACACTATATTTTGGGCAAAAACTTCTGGCAATGATCCAAAAAGCTACCTTAAAAGAGATTAAAATCATCTCTTCTTCTTTCAACAAGAATCTTTTCATCATTTCCTCCATAACCAGAGAAGGAGCATGGCTTATGAAGGCAGAGATTACTTCAGAAAGTAAAAATCCTATTTTCAGGGTTTAAATACAAATTTATGTTGGGATTTTCTGCTGTTGGTTTATGGATAATTCCACGATGGTCAAATGGACGGATGAACGGATAATAGGACAGGGAACAGACCTGTAAAATATTCTTATCCAACACTAAGACTGAAACTGAAAACTTGAAGCCTAAAATTAAAAGAATGACAGCATTAAAAAATGACCAGAATATATCATATCTGCAATGTCGATCTATCTGAATGGAAAGCATGTTTTCCATTTCTCTAACATCTCATCTGAGTAGTGGAGACATAATCATTGTAGTACTACTAAATCCAGCTGATAAAATGAATGGAAAACACGAACTCCTGACCTCTGCTGCGATGGGATCCAATGTCTGCTATATTATTAAGGCAGGTCTGCTGGCATTATTTCACTAAGTCCATATAATTATTAATATGTTTCAAGAGATCACGTTTATCCAAGGAAAAGGTCCTTTGTGGTAAATTAATATTCTGGCATCAATTGGATAGAAAAAAAAAAGAAACATCTGAAGAAAAACTTTTATATATCTGGACAAAAAACATCCAGATCTTTTTAAAATGTTGCAGGAATGTCTAGTTATTTGGAGACATATATCATTACTAAATGTGGATTAAAGAAATGTTTAAACCACTTACCGGTATTCTTATTCTATTTTTCCCAATAAAACAAAAAGTTCTTTTTTTCTTTTAGAATATTTTATATAATATAGTAGATCATCTAAAGTACAATTTAGCTGATGATCAAAAAGAAACTAATCCAGGTTTTTTAGAAATTATTATGAATAAAAATCATAAGTTTTTCATAATGTTGTTTAATGTTACAATCAGAAAGTCTTGCATGATTGTGATGTGGAAGGAAAACAATCCATAACTTTATAAATAAAATCTGAATTGTGTTGTTTGTATTCTTATTCATGTATAATTCAATTATTTGTAGAACTGCCATTCAGAGCAAATGCAAGTTTCCCATCTGGCTTTACACATAACTACCCATTATTCCCAAAATAGTTAGCAGGAGGTTTAGAATAGTTTTTCTCTGCAAGGAGATGAACCTCTTTCTCGGTATTATACAGTCTCTAACAGGTATTTGCCTCTGACCACTCTGTATTTAGATCAGTCCATCTTTCAATCAAGATTGATTAGCTTATCTTTCCCGCATGTTTCACCATGGTGCAAAACCACTGAGTTTTTACAGTTCTTATGTTACCCTCTCCAATGTGTTCAGCATTGCTTTTAGCAAATATTAAACTATTTGTTATGGCTCTCTTGCAACAGGGGCTCACATGTTGGGACTCATCAATAAACGCCTGACTTGTGGAGTGCACAGCGACTGGCCATTCTGCTAACAGATTCAAAATCAGGATATGTGGGTATCTCAGGCTGCTTCAGATTGACCATTGGCCTCTTAACTGTTTCTCTGATTAACATTCTCCCTGCTCATCCTTTCTATTTGGCTGGGTAGCCACATCTTCCTGGCTGTGCTGTTGTACAATATTCTTATGAAAACAAAATACCCCATAAGATGTTTACAGCTTGCGATATTATATATCCTAGTCCTGCATTAACCTTCTCTCCAACTTTCAACCCAAACTATGTCCTATGTCCATTGGCCCTTGTAATCCTGTTTGTTCACTAATGTTCTCTAACAAAACCTCTGAGGCCTTTACAGAGCAGCTGTATGCATACTAAGTATAAATTAAACACCAGTGGACACCATTGACAAACTGCTGCATTTAGATGGCAACTGGATGCACTGGAGGAATAAGGTCGTCAAATTTGTACCAGTAAAGTAATCTGAAAACCATTACAATTATGTGCTACATTCTGTTGGTATATTAGCCTAGATTAATTCCAAAGAAATCATCACAATTTCAAAAGTACCAGCAGACAAAGAGGAGTACTGTAAATGTTCAAATGATATGAAAGCTTTTCCAAGGAACTCTAACTCAGGGCTCTCCTTGCTGAACTTGACCAGGCACAGGGCAACTGGCGGTTACTGTCTCTCTATTGTGTGATTAATAATGAAGCATAAGCCCAGCTGACAACCGGCACATTTTATGAAGCTTGTCATCTCCAGGCCAACCACTGCACACACAAGTCATCATGTCATCATGAGGTCCTAAAGACAGTTCATTTATCAAGGCCAATGCAGAAAAAGTGTGTAAAATGACATTTTTGAAAACTAGTAATTGCATCATTTAAACAATAAAATAGTTTTCAATTTGGCCAAGTTTTTATACTCTTTTAAACAAATCCTATTCTATCAACATATACAGTACATACATATATTTATATATATATATATATATAGCTGGAAGTGTGGGCCTAGTGATTAGAGCTGTGCACTTGTGTTCTAAGAAGGTTGCAAGTATCCGGTTCGATCCCCACAGCCTCCCCTGTGGGTTGCTGAGTGAGACCCTTAACCCCACACTGCTCCCCACATGCAACACAATGGCAGCCCACTGCTCATCAAGGGGATGGGTTAATGTGGGATAACAAAAGGGATTTACATATACATAAATATATATATACATATAGTCATGAATATACATATACATATATATAGTTAGTTAACTATATATATATATATATATACCTATATATGTAATGTATACATCACGTAGCAGTATATATATATATGTATGTGTGTGTACATTTATGTATATATATATATATATATATATACATATATATATATATATATATATAAATTTATATATATTTATATGTACCTATATATAGGTACCTATATATGTAATATATTCATCATGTACCAGTACATAAGTAAGTTAAGTTACTTGTAAATTGGCAAATCATGCAAAGATACACACTACTGTTTTTGTCATTTTTTTGATGTATGTCTCTACCCCTAAAGGAATAAATTACTACTAGATCTTACATCTAATGAAATAAAGAAAATTGTTTTGGGTTTTTTTTTTTTTTTTATCAAAAATGAGTGATAATTACTTCACTACTGCATTTTATTCACAAGTCACTCATACATTTTGCGTTCAGGTTTCTGATATTTAGATTTTAATTACGGGATAACCAAGCAGCCAGCGCATTTGCCACATGGGGTGGGAGCAGCGTGATGTAGAGTGGATGATTCAAAGTGTCTGCCCCTAAAATTCCACCTCGCTTTACAATTTCTGGACATGCTGCTTCCATATCATCTTACACCGCACAAGGTGACGCCTGCCTCCACAATGTCAGCAGCAGACTGTCAGTGCACAGACTGCTGGGAGTCTGGTGCTGTCCGTGGTGCTGAAGTACAGAAAACAACATTTTTTTAGGCATGTCTTATTTTACTCTACCTGATTATGTCATCGTTGTGCCCCAAATAAAATTTCTGCTTGTGCTCTCGGGTGTTGTACACAACTCCTACACCCGCGACGAAATACACGATCTCCTTGGCGGCGGTGTAGTACAGGTTGTTGCGGCACTGATGTCCCCGGTATCCGTACACCCACTCCAGTCTCAGGTGGCAGTTGGGAGCAGTCCTGTCAGCCATCTCTTCCTCAGTGTGTGTCTCTCTGATGTTGTCGCGTAGGCTCTCTCATACAGGGTCATTCGCCAAAAAGGATTTATTTTTAAGCCCCCTTGTTACATTAGTTCCGCTGGATTTTAACCAGTCCAGCGGGTGTAGAAATTAGGCATTTTTTCAAGCTTTGCAAAAATTAAAAAAGTCTGCTTGGCTACTCGGATTAATGGTCTCTGAGAAACAATTTTCTACGTCGTTTTTGTTTTCCTTTGAGAGGTTCTCCTCGCACTTCTTTTGTCGCGGGCTTTCGCTTCTCATCGACACAGGTCAAAGCTCCTGTCAGTTCCTCCAAAGATGGAGCTGTACTGTATTCCCACAAGCCCCGCCCACAGTGCTGACGGAATAGCGGAGCAACCAATCACAATCTGGATAAAAAGGCCGAAAGATCAGCAAATCGAAAAGGAAAAGTCTTTGCAGATCAAAAAAAGGGAACATTTTAGAAAAATCAAAAAGGGCAACTCTAAAAGGGAAAGACAGCATTATCATAATTGCTGTTGTTGTTTTTTCTTCTCTGCTTTTCCATTGGATGATAACACACCACGTGAAGAGGAGAGGAGACTTCACTTTTGAAGTAATTTAATTTTCAGAAACAAACCAACCAAACCACTCAGATTGCATATATATATATATATATATATATATATATA